>NC_045956.1:20014154-20019154 GCF_010909765.2 Amblyraja radiata
CATCTCTGGGGAACATGGATAGGTGACTTTTCGGGATGTGGCCTTTCTTGAGTCTAACCAAGGGTCCCGGCCTGAAACCTCACCTATCAATGTTCTCCTGAGATGCTGCTTGACCTGTTGAATTTCTCCAGCACTTTGTATTCTTTTGTATAATCCAACATCTGCAGTTTCTTGTTTCTACATGTTCTAGGATGGGTTGGGCAAAGACAGTGAAATGAAGATAATTAAAATACCCAAAGATACAAGCTAATAACTCTCATGTTGTTATCTTCTGGTTTGCATTGTTTTTACATTTGCATAAAAACAGTACACAAAAGCGCTTCGATTTTTCGCCACCTTACTCACCATTCTCCTGTGCTGCAAGTGCAACAAGTTTTGTTCCAATCAGTGGTATATTTTAAAAGTTATTAAGTTTTAAAAATCTTAAAAACCGCACTCCTCTCCTGTGAGCCACCACCGGAATGTCGACCCCCCTTCCTGCACAATCGCTGCACTGATTGGCTGCGTCCGCTGTCAGTCACCGGGTGGCACCCGCTTCTGCCCAGTTGCCCAGCACGTCTTCCGGTTGGCGCGGCCTCCAGTCAAGGCAACGTACGGTCAAGGCAACCTCCGGTCAGAGGAGCGGCAACCTCGAGATCCTGGGGAGGTGAGGAGGGAGAGTGGGCGAATTCAGGAAGGGGGCGGGGTAGGAAGGGAGAGGGGAAAAGTGGGGGAGGTGATGATGGAGTCTGGGTGATTGAGAGAGAGGAGGGGGTAAGGAGGGAGAGGGGGGGAAGTGGGGGAGGTGAGGAGGGAGTCTGGGGGATTGAGGGAGAGGAGGGTGTAGGGAGGGAGATGGAAGGGAAAGTGGTGGAGGTGAGGAGGGAGAGTAGGGGAGGAGGGGGGATAGAGGGAGAGGAGGGGGGGGGGGGGTAGATAGATGTTCTATTGCATAGGTTGAGGCCCTTCAGCCCATCAAGTATGTGCTGATACTGTAAAACTGCAACAAATAAGAATTTCATTGTTGTGTTGCCGGTGCACTCTTGACATTTACTTTGATGTACTGAAACCTCGGATTCCCTTATCTTTCTTGTGCTCCAGAATACATCATAAGTGCTTGGTGAAGTACCAGTGTATACCAAATTTGTTTTTTTTAGTTTTGGAACTTACGGTGTGAAAACAGGCCCTTCGGCCCACCGGGTCCGATCCTACCAGTGATCACCCATACACTAGTTCTATCCGACACACTCAGGACAATTTACAGAAGGCAATTTAATCACAAACCCATACGTCTTTGGAATGAGGGAGGAAACTGGAGCATCCAAAGAAAACCCATGCGGTCTCAGGGAGAACGTACTGTACAAACTCTGTACAATCACCTCCGTCCAAGTCAGGATCAAACCCGGGTCTATGGCACTGTAAGACAGCAACTCTCCTGGTTCACCACTGTGCTGCCCCATCTAGTTTGCTGCAGTTTCATTTCATGCCCTTAAAATGTTGATGCAGTACATCATTGGTGGCTTGGAACAATGTCTCTGACACCTGGACTACACAGAAGGCCATAGCAGTTTTTGGCACAATAATTCAAGATTTTCTATCTTGAGAGAGGATTGGGGGGAGGCATAGAACCAGGAGGATGAACAAATCATTTTTGGCAAAAAACTCCAATTCAAATATAACAACTTAAATATCCTCAATCAAAGAGTTGACGAGGGCCCTTATTCACTGGTGGCAAGTGGAAGACTGGACATTCAGTGGTAAAGATTGTAGATGACCTTGCCAGATGAGCTGATGCCAGTCGCATTACCCCCCCCCCCCCCCCCTGCACAACATCAATTTGATCTTCCACTCAAACCATTCAGATCTTAGTTGGCAGTCCCACGTGCTTCACTCTGATATTGGGTATCATGTTGTCCACATCTGTATGAATGAAGATGGTCATCCCATGCACATTCAAAGTGCAAGTTATACACCATTCCATAATGACAATAGATGGCACCTGATGGCAAGCTCAGTGTAGAACATCCTCTGGTATGGCTCAAGTGCAACCTCTATTGCACTATCTGTGCGGAAGTCCACAAATCTGAAAATAGTCAACTTGAATCCTTGTAATGGTGGCATCCCTCCCTCAGCTAGTCACATTCCAGAGTCTAGATCAACATACAGAATGTCCTTGGGAATGTGGGAATTGTGCTGGCTGCTGTGTTCGGAAACTTTGTGATGCCTACAATCTTTGGAAGTGCATCAAATAGTCAGTTTGTGGTGTTAATCCGTGTGCATCTCTTGATTGAATCTCTTTATTATGGACCCAAGGATGATCAAGTTTTCAGGAGAGTTTATAATGTTTCCAAATACACAGGACAAGATGTTAAAAATCCAAAGTGCCAAATATCAACTTACTCCCGATGGTGATGGGAGCCTTCTGCACTCACCTATGCTCCTCCGATGTTGAGAAAGGCTAGTCAGACACGTCATTGGGGTTATCAAGTGGGCACCTACTTTCATCGACGTTTCGCTGATTGAACCCACGACGTCTCCAGTAGGCTCAGCCGTGCATTCTGGCGTCCCAAGTACATACTGAGCAGTTGCTGATCAATCTTAGAGAGCCACAAAAAGCGGCAGGAACTCAGCGGGTCAGACAGCATCCATGGAGAAAAGGAATAGGTGACGTTTTGGGTCGAGGTCCTCCTTCGATGTGTCTATCTTCTGTTTAAACCAGCATCTGCAGTTCCTTCCTACAAATGCTGATTAATCTTTGCTTTGAATATTCCTTAAAGTTAGTAAAACCTACAGGGAATAATGTGCCAGGCGGTGTCTAGACTGCAGGTGGTCTGCAATTGCCACTTGCCCAGACGTGGGTTTTATAGTGGAAACTTCTATTGAGGTGCAGCATTTGGAAAAAAATAAAGTGCATTCAAAACATCTCAATCTGATAGAGGGGGGAGGTGAAAGAGAAAGGATTTCAGAGGTCATCTACAAGGTGGGAGCATTTTCTGATGGTGGCCATTTCGAACGGTCTTCAGAAGGTAATTCCTCTAGGTGTACATCAATAAGGCCCTCTACCAGCTGCCGCGCTGTGTTGCCTTTAGGCTATGGGGAACTGGTATGAAAGAGGTGAGGCCCAGTAGTGGGGATCAGACATTACAGATTGAGCTGTTTTGAATGCACCTTATTCATTTTTCTCGAATGCTGCACCAACATTAACTAAGAATGTCTTCCATGAGACACTCAGCCACAACTCAGATCTCAGAGCAGGGTGAGGGTGTGACTTTTGTGCTTCAACAGAGTAAGATGAAGCCCAAACCATCCCTTTCTAATTGAAAGCTTCCATGGCGAACGGAATCAAGGGATATGGGGAAAAGGCAGGAGCAGGATACTGATTCTAGATGATCAGTCATGATCATATTGAATGGTGGTGCCGGCTTGAAGGGCCAAATGGCCTACTCCTGCATCTACTTTCTATGTTTCTGGTCAGCTTGCTTGTAAATGATTCAACTGATTGTAAGAGCATCAAACACAGGCCAACTCCTCTTTCAACAACATTGCTAAGTTCCAAAAGAACACAAGAAAATAGAAATGCAGGCCCCTCGATACCTCGAGCCTGCACTGTCATTTAACATGGTCACAGCAGATCCCCACCCACAGGCCTCACATCCTCTTTTGTACCAGCTCCCCATAGCCCAAGGGCAGCACAGTGCCGCAGCTGGTAGAGCTGTCGCCTGGCAGCACTAGAGACCCTGGTTCGATCCTGACCATGGATCTCTGTGAAGGCCTGGATTTCTTTCAACTGCTCCAGTGTCCTCCCACATCGCAAAGTGCGGGTTTTTCGGTTAATTGGCCTCTGTATATTGTCCCTGGATTAGTAGATAACGTAGAAGCAGTGTGAATGGGTGATCGATGATCAGCATGGACACGGTGGAGCCCGTTTCCATCATTAATCTCAACTCTGCATCAATTCCATAACCTTAAAAAAAATCTATCTCCTCTTTAAATATTCCATTAATCTAGCTTGCACAACTCGTCAGTGAAGAAAGCTCCAGAGATTCATCACCAAGTGCATAACCTCCCTCCCTCTTTCCCCACATTAAATTTAATTTGCCAAGTTTTAATCTACTTGTACCTTGTATTTTATTGCTTAGTCCAAATATCCTCAGCACAACATGCCCTCCCAACTATTTTTGTGCGAGTACCAAACTGGGATTTCTCAAACACTTCTCCAACTTAGAGACCATTAATATAAATAGCAAATAATTCAGCGCCAATAATTGATCCTTGGGGCATTCCATTAGTTACATCCATCTTGTTCTATGCAATCAGTTGCTCACAGTGACATAATAAAAGTCAATGCAAACATCATTCTGAATTCACACCACAAAACAATAGAAAAAAAAATTGTGCATTTGCTCTTTGTCTATCTTCTGTAACAATCAAATGCTATTATGGAAATAACATATGAGTATTCTGTGTATTGCTCGCTCTTTGTGATGTTCATGTCCTGGTTTGATTACTCATCTCAAGGTAATTTGTACAATAATTTATTACCTTTTATGTTTTAATGTTTTATGTACATCTGACATGCATACATCCATAACTCGCAGATTTTGCTTAGAAGTTCTTTCCTGGATGGTACTGCTATAGATAAACTATTGTAGTGGCAGAAGGTTAGTTTAGTTTAGTTTACAGAAACAGTGCGGAAACAGGCACTTTGGTCCACCGAGTCCACCCAGACCAGCGATTCCCATATTAACACTATCCTACACAGACTAGGGACAATTTACACTTAAACCAAGCCAATTAACCTACAAACCTGTACGTCTTTGGAGTGTGGGAGGAAACCAAAGATTTCAGAGAAAACCCACGTGGTCATGGGGAGAACATACAAACTCCGTACAAACACCACCCGTAGTCGGGATTGAACCCGGGTCTCTGACGCTGCAAGCACTGTAAGGCAGCAACTCTACTGCTGTGCCACAGTGTCGACAAAGTTATACACAGTTCCTGAAATTCAGGCCTATTGATTT
>NC_045956.1:20324154-20444133 GCF_010909765.2 Amblyraja radiata
TACCAAAGTGGATAACCTCACATTTATCTACATTATACTGTATCTGCCATGCATCTGCCCACTCACTCAACCTGTCCAAGTCACCCTGCAACCTCCTAGCATCCTATTCGCAGTTCACACTGCCACCCAGCTTTGTGCCATCTGCAAATTTGCTAGTGTTACTTTTAATTCCATCATCTAAATCATTAATATATATTGTAAATAGTTGTGGCCCCAGCACCGAGCCTTGCGGCACTCCACTCACCACAGCCTGCGATTCTGACAGGAACCCATTTATTCCCATTCTTTGTTTCCTGTCTGCCAACCAATTATCTATCCATGTCAATACCCTACCCCCAATACCATGTGCTCTAATTTTGCCCACTAATCTCCTGTGTGGGACATTATCAAAGGCTTTCTGAATGTCCAGATACATTACATCCACTGGCCCGCCTTCATCCATTTTACTTGTCACATCCTCAAGAAAATTCCAGAAGATTAGTCAATCAGGATTTCCCTTCATAAATCCATGCAATCCTTTAATGTGCCATTATTACTTATTTAATAATTGTAACATGGTTGTTTAATACAGTATATTTGTTATTTAACTATGGTGGGGGGTTTTGTTTTGAATTATTTAATATTATAAATGGTATTGTAAATACTTGAATAAAACTATTTTTGGTGTAAAGAAGAAGAGTGTTTAATTGTCACGTGCACTGACAGGAGAATAGCGAAAATTCACACTTACAGCAGCATAATGGGCCAACAATCATAATGCACATAGAATATATACAATAATTACAAATTCAATAAACAAAGAACCACAATTCTCGTGCAAAGTACAGTATTTTCATATACTTACTGGCCTTGTCCTTTCATTTGAAGGTTTGAAGGGATTTGTATTTAACTATTGTAGGAATCTTGGCCATTTAATGATGTCCATTTGCAAACAGTCCAGGGCTCACAATATGTTTTTATGTCTGGAGTAGATGTAAAACATTCAAGACAAATGCAATGTGAGAACCAACAAAAGAGGAAAGAGATAAGAAACAATGCTGAATATGTGAGATACAAGACTGGAACATCAAACTTAACAATTTCAAATAATCTTACATTCAAGACAAATCTGTTTTGCCACCTTTCCACCAGCACCACCTCAATTTGTATCAATCAATCTCTTCACTCAATCACTGACCTTCTCTGTAATTTGAAACTTGTTTCATTTCTAATGTTTATATGTAATAACACGGAACTGCAGATGCTGTTCTATACCAAAGAAAGACATACAATGCTGGAGTAACTCTGCAGGTCAGGCAGCATCTCTGGAGAACAGTGTAGTGCAGTGTAGGTTCATGAGGTTAATCCCCGGGATAGCGGGACTGTCATATGAGGAAAGATTGAGGACTGGGCTTGTATTCACTGGAATTTAAAAGGATGAGAGGAGATCATATAGAAACATATAAAATTATAAAAGGACTGAACAAGCTAGATGCAGGAAAAATGTTCCCAATGTTGAGGGAGTCCAGAACCAGGGGCCACGGTCTAAGAATAAAGGGGAGGCCATTTAATATTAAGATGAGAAAAAACTGTTTCATCCAGAGTTGTGAATTTGTGGAATTCTCTGCCACAGAGGGCAGTGGAAGCCAATTCACTGGATGAATTTAAAGAGAGTTAGATCCCCGAGATGGATAGGTGACATCTTGGGACTGGACACTTCTTCAGACTGATTGCGCGGAGGGGGGGTGAGGGTGACAGAGGACTGAGCATGTGTAGGAAGGAAGTGCAGATGCTGGTTTATACCAAAGATAGACACAAAATGCTGGAGTAACTCAGCTGGTAAGGCAGCATCTCTGTAAAAATAATATCTATCGATCTGTTGTGTAGGAAAGAACTGCAGATGCTGGTTTAAATCAAAAATCCAGAAAGCAGAGATGTTGATAAGCTGAAGCGAGACACAAAATGCTGTAGTAACTCAGCGGGACAGGCAACATCTCTGGAGAGAAGAAATGGGTGACGTTTTTGGTTGAAACCCGTCTTCAGACTCCAGCATTTTGTGTCTACCTTCTATAGATCTGCTGTTGCCAGATGTGAAGATAGTCAGAGGCTGAGCCTTGATAGCACTGTTGGCAGGTAAATTTCAAAGATTCATGGTTCTTTATATACATTTATTCTTATTTCTATAAAGGAGGTCTCCTTCCATTCTTCTAAAGTCAAGCCCAGTGCAGACCAATCTGCTTAATCCCTCCTCAGATGAAAAGGTCACCCTCCCGGGAATCACTCTGGTGAATCGTCTCTGCATTTACTCTATAGCATGGATCAGATAAACAGGATCCTTAACTAGGATCAGATCTCTCAAAGGCTCTCTGTAATTGTAACAAGATGTCACCACTTTCATACACAAATCCACTTGCAATAAAGGCCAGGATACCATTTGCCTCTCTGATTGCCGGCTTAGCCTGAATATTAACCTTCAATGATTGATATACAGTAACATATAAGTGCCTCGAAATACCAACGTCTTTCATTTGCTCACCATTTAAACAATGTTCTATTGCTTTCCTATTATTTTCTTCTTCTAAAATGGACTGCCTCAATTTGTTTATCTCATTATCTTCCATTTGGTCTGTTCTTGCCCATTCATTAAAGATTGACATCAATGATAATGGAGAACCCTGGGGGAGGTTGAGAGAGTCATCCATGCAGTACATTTAGCAGGAGATGACTATGAATGCGCTGGCCATGTTTGTTCTACTCATGTGGTGGCTTCTTCCAAAACTGAAGATGAAAATGTTAATGGAGGATCATCTAGTGGTTGATTCCATAATTGATCATCAATTTCCTGTGACAGCATATAGCAGCGGTGCAGAACTTTGAACTTATTTCAGTACCGTGTTAGCATGTTACTCTGTGTAAAGAATCTTGCTACTGCATTTTCTCATGAAAATATTTCTTTGTTGTTGGTATAGTGTTCAAATGGCACAGTATTTTCTCCTTGACAAGGAAGTGATAGTGTAGAATCAGTCACTTCCTAAAAACCGCCCAATTTTCCATCAGACCTGATTCAGTGGAAAGGAAAACCAGTTAATGTGCATGATAAGTGCATGAACAAAGCAGACAATTGATGTCCTTACCAAAGCTAAAGCTTACTAAAAGTTACGACAATCTTGATTTATTAATTCTTCATAAAATGATCCTGAAATCAATTAAAATTTGATATATTTGTAATTCATTTAAACTTTTCCGTGTGGGTTTCAATGAAGAGGAATATTGGTTGAGTTGTAGGATGCATGCCATCTCTCTATCACCTGCATGTTATCAACAATCATGGAATAATATCAATTTAAGGTACAGAAGTATGTCTCTGGACTGAAGTGTTTTCATGCTCGTCTTCATGCTCATTGTACTTCATAGCCTTCAATCTTGTGGATACAAGTGTTTATCCATGTATTAAAAAAAACTCTTTGCACTCACCTAAATCATAATTTTTCAGCTCTCATAGACATGATGGGCTGAGTGGCCCCTTCTTTGGTATGAATTCAAGTTATTCTATTCCTGTCTCCCTTCTAAGCAAAGAGTTCAAGACGTCCCACTCTTTTTCATGTGCACACACAAACACACATGTTCACACACACACACATGTCATAAAATCATAAGTAATAGGAGAATTAGGCCATTCGGCCCATTTACAAACCATGTTTCTTGGGGTATCTAAATCTAAATTTTATTAGTTATTTAAGTTTTGACATCGGATGGAAGCTGCAAACCCAAATCTCGTTGCACTTATGTGCAATGACAATAAAAGATATTATTATTATTATTATTATTATTATTATTATTATTATTATTATTAAGTCTACTCCGCCATTCAATCATGGCTTATCTATCTCTCCCTCCTAACCCCATTCTCCTGCCATCTCCCCATACCCCCTGACACCCATACCAATCAAGAATCTATCTATGTCCGAAGAAGGGTCTCGACCTGAAACGTCACCCATTCCTTCTCTCCAGAGAAGTTGCCTGTCCCGCAGAGTTACTCCAGCATTTTATGTCTACCTTCAATTTAAACCAGCATCTGCATTTCTTTCCTATACAAGAATCTATCACTGCCTTAACAATATCCATGAAATATCCATGTCATGCACATCCATCATAGAACTTTAAAAATAACTTTACCTTTTGCATTGCAGGAAAATGCTGCATGCAAAAAGCACTTGCGGCCACAAACTGGAGGTGTTTAGTGGAAGCAACAGGCACAATGGAGAAAAGAATTCATGGCCAGGTTAAGAAACTCTGAACCTATAACAACTGGGACTTGAAAATGGTGGCAAATCTGGCAATTCGTATACTGTCTCAATGTACTATTTCTTCACTTATACCGTATTCAAGATATGCATTTGTGTAGTAATACCTGAGCTGTATGCAACTATGGATTACAATATACATCGGTACATTTGACAATAAAGTGCTATGGAAGCATTGAACCACCCCAGTCACAAACCCTGGACATGCCATGTCCCACATGCAGGTCAGACCCAATGAAGGTGATACTATAGAAGTAAAAGGCAAAAATCATTAACATTGACTCCAAATCCCATGTCTTCTCATGGCATGCAGTCTGCATGAACAAATAAACCTTTTTCATCGAGTCATAGAGTGATACTGTGTTGAAACAGGCCTTTCGGCCCAACTTGTTCACACCGGCCAACGTCCCAGCTACACTAGTCCCACCTGCCTGGGTTTGGTCCATATCCGTCCAAACCCGTCCTATCCATGTACCGGTCTAACTGTTTCTTAAATGTTGGGATAGTCCCAGTCTCAACTACCTCCTCTGGCAGCTTATTCCATACACCCACCACCCTTTGTGTGAAAAAGTTACCCCTCAGATTCCTATTAAATCTTTTCCCCTTCACCTTAAACCTATACCCTTTGGTCCTCGATTCACCTACTCTGGGCAAGAGACTCTGTGCATCTACGCAATCTGTTCCACTCATGATTTTATACACGGTTCTCGATTACGACCTACTGCCCTTTCCCAAGCTGATGTATCTATGCTCCTTAATCTTGAGCAACCCTTGCAAGAAACAATGAAAGTCACAAGAAAACCAGAATGTATGCTATGCACTCAAGGTGGCTTGAAACACTACCACAGACCCAGCTGGGCAAGTACTTAGACTGCTGCTAGACTGGGATTGCAGGAAGTAACAATTGGTGCAATGTGAAGAATAAGCCTGATTGATCTCATCCACGCCAACCTATTTATTGTCTATGATAGATTGGCAATAGCGACCATGTGCAGGTCCATGGAGCCAAAACCACCTTAGAAACATAGAAACATAGAAAATAGGTGCAGGAGGAGTCCATTCGGCCCTTCGAGCCAGCACCGCCATTCATTGCGATCATGGCTGATCGTCCCCTATCAATAACCCGTGCCTGCCTTCTCCCCATATCCCTTGACTCCACTAACCCCTAGAGCTCTATCTAACTCTCTCTTAAATCCATTCAGTGATTTGGCCTCCACTGCCTTCTGTGGCAGGGAATTCCATAAATTCACAACTCTCTGGGTGAAAACGTTTTTTCTCACCTCGGTCTTAAATGGCCTCCCCTTTATTCTAAGACTGTGGCCCCCTGGTTCTGGACTTGCCCAACATTGGGAACATTTTTCCTGCATCTAGCTTGTCCAATCCTTTTATAATGTTATATGTTTCTATAAGATTCCCCCTCATCCTTCTAAACTCCTAAACTTCAGGCTGAAAACACCTTGTTTTGTGTTGTGTACTAAATAGGATAAACTCATAACAGGCAAATAAAAAATGGAACCTGAACGTTTCCTGTTGCTAGTGGTTGCTGCCCTGCACGACAAGACGCAATGTATCCTCTGGGTTCAGATCAGGTTGGCCTTACATGAGATGCACATCAAAGGTTATTGCTGAAAATAACTGCTCCTGGTCTTCTTGCATATGTCGTGCGCAGCCTCAAGTTGTAGGTCAACTTGACCTATTTTATCTTGTTTGTGCACGTCGGGTTGATTGCATTAGTCGAAACAGGGTGGACCACGTGAAGGTTGCAATCTCCCACCCCACTGCTCCCAGTATAAATCACATATTGGCATGGGTGGAAGATCAGTTCAACAGAAACTGAATGCAAACATAAATTGGGTTGCTTCTGGCTAGCAAAATTGATTGAGTAGTATGCCACAGGAATCAGTACTGAGACCTCAAATGCAAAGGACCAGATACCGAGGAATCCCACTGATAACAATTTTCCACTCACAAATTACCTATTAACCGTTATCATTGAGTTCTTGCTACTGAGCCAGATTTGGATCCAGTTTGTGCAGGAAGGAACTGCAGATGCTGGTTTAAACCGAAGATAGACACAAAATACTGGGGTACCTCAGCGGATCAGACAGCATTTCTGGAGAGAAGGACCGGGTGACGTTTTTGTCACGACCCTTCTTCAGACCAGTCTGAAGAAAGGTCTCAACCTGAAACGTTACCCAGTCCTTCTCTCCAGAGATGCTGTCCGTTGGATCCAGTTTGCCGCTTTCCATTCAAGTTTATGGACTTTGACCTTTTTAACTCGCTTGCCACATGGGACCTTGTCAAAATCCATCTAGACTGTGTCAAACACACTGTTCATATTGATCATTCTTGTGACCTTGTCATGAAGTTCAATTAAGTTATCCAGACGTAACCTTCCTTTAATAACTGTCCAGGTTTGACTGTCCAGGTTAATCTGTGCTTTATAAATGAAGATCTCTGCTACCTTTGAATTGATTTCAATAATATCCCTATCATCCAAGTTAAGCTCATTTAGTTTAGTTTAGAGATACAGCATGGAAACGGACCTTTTGGCCCACTGAGTCTGCACCAACCAGCGAACTCCGCACTTTAACACAAGCCTACATGCACTAGGGGCAATTTACACATCTCCCAAGTATACAAACCCAAGCCAATTAACCTATAAACCTGTAGGTCTTTGGAGTGTGGGAGGAAACCGAAGATCTCGGAGAAAACCCACCCGGTCATGGGGAGAACATACAAACTCCGTACAGATAGCACCTGTAGTTGGGATCAAACCCATGTCTCTGGCACTGCAAGCCATTAAGGCAACAACTTTACTACTGTGTCACCGTGCCAACCTCTGTCTTAAACTTAAGATTGTCTTAAACATTTGGTAAATCTCTTTCTCTCTTTATAAAGAATGGTCCAAAGTTTGCAGATCTCCAGTTTTCTAGCACCAGCTCATGTGCTCAAGGAAGATTGAAAAATGATGGTCAAAGAATCTGCAATTTCCACCCTTACCTTATAATAACAGCCTGACGTTACCTTGACAATTTTTAAGATGTTTAGCCTCTTAATTCTTCTCCAACTATCCTTATCCTATCCAATATTTCACCCTTTTCCCCTTTCAGAACAATGTCAGCATTTTTGCCTTTTATGGAAGTAGCTAAAAAAGCATTCCTTCTTACCCAAATCTTTATTCCACAAAAGGATGATGTTTTAAGTCCACAATATGTCCTTCCCTTTCCTTATTGTCTCAATTGTCTCAATTATTTTGAACACCTTGGGATTTTCTTTGATTATACCTGCCAGTATTTTATTATGTCCTGCCTTTACTTTGCACGTTTCAATTTAATTTCTCTCCTTTCCTTCCTATCCATTTCTTGGATTTCTAGCATATTAAGCTCTCATAAACTTTTATTTACTTTTTGTTATCTTTCCTTAGTGCAACTTCTTATCCAGATGGCTCAAGATTTGGCAGTTCCTGGCATTTTCCATTGCGGGAACTTGTTACGTGATTATGTTTCTGGGCAATTGCATTTATTCACATAATGTTAAGCACAAACTTTGTGACTCTCAAACCACAGAGTCATAAAATTATAGAGCGATACAGTATGGAAACAGGCCCTTCGGCCCAACTTGCCCACACAGATCAACATGTCCCAGTTACACCAGCCCCGCATTTGGTTCATATCCCTCCAAACCTGTCCTATCCTGTACCTCTCTAACCAAAGATAGGCACAAAAAGCTGGAATAACTCAGCGGGACATGCAGCATCTTTGGAGATTAGATTAGATATAATTAGATTAGATATAATTTATTGCCACACAGCCAGGCTGGTGGAAATTTGGGTTGTCAGCAGCGATACAATAATAAAGAACACACAACCACAATAAAACTGTAACACAAACATCCACCACAGCATTCATCACTGTGGTGGAAGGCACAAAATTTGGCCAGTCCTCCTCCATTTCCCCCCCGTGGTCAGGACCAGAGTCCAGAGTCAGTCCAGGATCGGCTCTTCCTCACCGGAGACCGCGGCTTTAGATTGTTGTAGGCCGCAGGCCGGCGGTCGAGATTTAAAGTCCCCGCCGCAGCCAGAAGCACCGTAGACTGCAGGGCCGGCGGTCGAAGCTCCCCTCCAGGGGTGATGGTAAGTCCATGCCGGCCCCGCGGTAGAAGTTGGCTGCGGGCCGGCAGTGGTGGCTTCTTCTTCCCCCGGGTCCCCCACGAGGGATCCCGGGCTGTAGACGCCGCACCAGCTGGATCTCTGCAGACCGCGGCTTCAGGCTGCGACTTCAGGCTGCCGGCTGCCCCAGGCCAGCGAAACGGAGCGCTCCCCTCCAGCAAGCCCCAGCGAGGGTTCACCCGCTCCACGCCGAGAGTCCACGCTGTGCCCGCCGCTGAAGCCCCGGGCACGTCTCAAAGGCCGCGTCGATCCTTGATGTTAGGCCACGGGGGAGGCGACCTGGAAAAACTCGCCTCTCCATGGAGGAGGCGACCGTAGCGGTTTCCCCCTTACCCCCCCCCACACCACCCCCTACATAAAACACACAAAGAAACATTAAATACACACTTTAAAACATACTAAAAAAATTAAAAAAAGTTGAAAAACTGACGAGAGAAGGATGGGTGACGTTTCGGGTCGTGAGCCTTCCTCTGACTGGCTAGGGTTAAGGGAAACGAGGGATATAGATGATGATGTAGCGAGATAAAGAACAATGAATAAAAGATATGCCAAAAAGTAATGATGATAAAGAAAACAGGCCATTGTTAGCTGTTTGTGGGGTGAAATTGAGAAGCTAGTGTGACTCGGGTGGGGAAGGGCTAGAGAGAGAAGGAATGCCGGGGCTACCTGAAGTGAGATAAATCAATATTCATACGAATGGGCTGTAAGCTGCCCAAGCGAAAAATGAGATGCTGATTGTCCAATTTGTGTTTAGCCTAAAGGGGCTGTCCCACTTGGGCAACCTAATTAGCGAGTTTAAAATCTATATTACTAAATCTCTGATCTTGACCGCTTTTGGCCCACTGTGCTGCGATTTCCGACAGAACGCCGCCACCTACGGCTGCCAAATTTAGCCACCTCGCTCAGAGCCCCCCTCCGCCTTACGGGTGCGAAGGATTTTTCCTATTGATGACAAATCAGAGATATATTAATGTTTTTTTTTTAATTCACCATTCTCTCTGCTGCCCCTGCTGGAGGGAGGGGGAGGGACTATAAAACCAGGAAGTGGTGTGCCTCACTCACGCTCTGCAAGATGGTCACGTCTCTCTGAGCTCTGAAATAACACTGAACAAATGTCTACACAACTGTGAGTACCCTTAATGTGGTTTGAAAATGAAAATATGGTTTGTTTCAAGTAAAAGGCACTGCCTGCAAATGGTTGTTTGGGTGCTTTGGCTTGAAGTTGAAAGGCACTACTTACTGCAAGTGGTGGCTTGGGTGCTTTGACTTGAAGTTGAAAGGCACTACTTACTGCAAATGGTGGCGGGTGATTTGGCTTGAAGTTGAAAGGCACTACTTACTGCAAATGGTGGCTTGGGTGTGTTGGCTTGAAGTTGAAAGGCACTACTTACTGCAAATGGTGGCATGAAGTTGAAAGGCACTACTTACTGCAAATGGTGGCTTGGGTGCTTTGGCTTGAAGTTGAAAGGCAATACTTACTGCAAATGGTGGCTTGGGTGCTTTGGCTTGAAGTTGAAAGGCACTACTTACTGCAAATGGTGGCTTGAGTGCTTTGGCTTGAAGTTGAAAGGAACTACTTACTGCAAATGGTGGCTTAGATGCTTTGGCTTGAAGTTGAAAGTCACTACTTACTGCAAATGACGGCTTGGGTGCTTTGGCTTGAAGTTGAAAGGCAATACTTACTGCAAATGGTGGCTTGGGTGCTTTGGCTTGAAGTTGAAAGGCACTTCTTACTACAAATGGTGGCTTGGGTGCTTTGGCTTGAAGTTGAATTGAACTATTTACTGCAAATGGTGGCTTGGGAGCTTTGGTTTAAAGTTGAAAGGCACTACTTACTGCAAATGGTGGCTTGGCAGCTTTGGCTTGAAGTTTAAAAACATTACCATTCTCTCTGCTGCACCTGCTGGAGGGAGGGGGAGGGACTATAAAACCAGGAAGTGGTGTGCCTCACTCAGTCTCTGCAAGATGGATGAAGCCAAGGGTCACGTCTCTATGAGCTCTGAATAACACTGAACAAATATCTACACAACTGTGAGTACCCTTAATGTGGTTTGAAAATAAAATATGGTTTGTTTGATGTAAAAAGGCACTGCCTGCAAATGGTTGTTTGGTTGCTTTGGCTTGAAGTTGAAAGGCACTCCTTACTGCAAATGGTGGCATTAAGTTGAAAGGCACTTGAAGTTGAAAGGAACTACTTACTGCAAATGGTGGCTTGGAGGCTTTGGCTTGAAGTTGAAAGGCACTACTTACTGCAAATGGTGGCTTGAGTGCTTTGGCTTGAAGTTGAAAGGCACTATTTACTGCAAATGGTGGCATGAGTTGAAAGGCACTACTTACTGCAAATGGTGGCTTGGGTGCTTTGGTTTGAAGTTGAAAGGCACTACTTACTGCAAATGGTGGCTTGAGTGCTTTGGCTTGAAGTTGAAAGGCACTATTTACTGCAAATGGTGGCATGAGTTGAAAGGCACTACTTACTGCAAATGGTGGCTTGGGTGCTTTGGTTTGAAGTTGAAAGGCACTACTTACTGCAAATGGTGGCTTGGGTGCTTTGGGTTGAAGTTGAAAGGCACTACTTACTGCAAATGGTTGCTTGGGTTCTTTGGCTTGAAGATAAAATGCACTACTGCAAATGCACTTACTTCCTGTTTGCTCTGTATATTCATTTTAGATAAAACGCTACCACTTACGGCTGTGATTTTTGGCCATCTTACTCAGTCCCCCCTCAGCTGAGCAGGTGCAGAGAATTCTTCCCATCAATGAAAAATAAGTGTTATTAGTGTTTTAAAAATGTTGAGAATCTCTCTCCTGTCAATCACGCCCTGAAAGCCACACCTTTTCCGGTGGGATGGGGAGGGGTTATAAAACCCGGAAGTGTGGGTGTGGCTCAGTCTCTGCATGATGGCGGAGGGCGAGGTCATGTCTGGCTGAGCTGTGAATCAACTGAACACACTGAATGTGTACTGAACTGTGAGTTTGGTGTTTTGTGTGGTTTTATGGTGGTTTCACCCTGCATGAAATGGTATGAAGCTGCATTTGAATTTGGTGGCCTTCGACCCTGCTTGAAGTGGAATGAAACTGCACTTGAATTTGGCGGCCTTGCATCCTGCTTGAAGTGGTATGAAACTGCACTGAATTTGGTGGCCTTGCACACTACTGAAAGTGGTATGAAACTGCACTTGAATTCGGTGGCCTTGCACCCTGCTTGAAGTGGTTGGATACTGCACTTGAATTCGGTGGCCTTTCACCCTGCTCATAGTGGTAAGAAACTGCACTTGAATTTGGTGGCCTTGCACCCTGCTTGAAATGGTAGGAACATGGATTTGAATTTGGTGGCCTTGCACCCTATTTGAAATGGAATTTCAAGGAATAGTCATGAGTCAACAGCCAGCCCACCAGCCGTGAGTGAGCTGCCAGCAGATCAGGCTTGAGGGTCTGAGTTGCCACCCCAAGAACCCATACCAGCACTCCAGAAAGCCCCCCCACTGGCCACCAATATTGGAATTGGTGGAGAGGTGGAATATTGCGTCGGGGGACCAGCGTTCCCGTGTGAACATGGGACCCAACGGGTCCCACTTAGTCTAGTAATTTTTTTAAATGACATGTTGAAGACCTCCTTCGACTATGTAGACCTCCTTCGACCTCCTTCGACTATGTTGAAGACTAGCTTCGATTAGCTACGACTAACTTCGGGAAAATTGGACACCGAATAGTGGAGAGTGAAGACGACTTCATTTGATCTCCTTTGACCTCCCTTCGACTATGATGAAGTCTATTTACTACTACCGTTGACTACCTTTGACTACCCTCGATTACCTACGACTAACATGCCGACCTACTACGACTAAATCTACGAGTAAAAAAAGTATCAATTTTTTCCATGGCGACCTTTTTTTACTCGCGGGCATTTTTTAACATATTGAAAAATACGCCGCAACCTATCTGAGGCCTCGAGAACACGCGGAGACCCTCGAGCATGAAGGAGAGTTACGAAGACCTTGTGTTGACCATGCTGCAAGTATGAGTCGAGGGCAAACTCGCCAGAACTCGCGGATTAAGTCGCCCAAGTGGGACAGGGCCTTCACTCTGACAATGGAGGAGATCTAGATCAGAAAAGTCTGTGTGGGAATGGGAAGGAGAATTTAAATGTTTAGCAACCGTGAGATTGGGTAGGTTTAGGTGGGCTGAACCACTGAACTATCTCTTAAATGTTGGGATATTCCCTGCTCCCAAACTAGTTAAAACTGAACTGTTGTTTTGTCATATAAAGGTCAATTCACTGTATGGTGAATTCAAATGGAGGTGAAATTTCAATGAAATGTGATTTCTTCATTGGTTCTGTCAACATTTTCCATGTAGCAAAGTGTATGTGAGCATTTCTTCTCACCACGTGCATTTGGGGAGTTAATTGCAAACGTGGACAGGTATTTCCAAACCTTCTTGCCATCTTCATCAGCATTGCTTGCAGTGTTGATGGCAAAACCATTAGCCTTCTGACCTGCAATCTGAGGCGGTTTCTTGGGATTGAGGATGATTTGCTTTACCTATGATTTGTGGGTTCTGCGGTGACTGATGAGGCCCATGTGGGAATCACAGACTCTTCGATAGTTGGGTTCTAAAGTGTCCAATGTGACAGGGGAGTCGATAGTTTTGTGGTTCTGTTTGCTTCTCCCATTAATGCAACGCTTCCATATTTCCCAATGCGTTGACCGGAGATCCTCAATAGCATCCTGAATGCTCCTTTGAGTCTTCTTCCTCGTGTCCAGCCATCTTCAATATCACGTCTTTCCGGTCGGTCAGTGACGGTTGACGGTCGATGGTTGCAGAATTGGCTACTTCAGTCAGTCATTATGGTACAGTTTCAGTCATCAGCATTGCCCGGGATGCTCCACGTGGAGGCTTCTGCTTGCATCCCACTCCTTTGAGTGGTTAATGACCAAGAATTCCCCATAGTCAGTGAAAATATTGCAGTATTTCAAGTAGATTTTGAACACGATCTTGAACCTTTTCCTCTGGTGGCTGGTTTCTCTTCTAGTAACAGAGCTTGGAATAAATTGCATTTTTGGAAATCTGGTAACAAGGATCCAAACCACATGGTCTGGCCAAAGGAGCCAAACCAAGTATAATTAGGGCATCAGTATAGGCACGGGGAAGACAGTGAGGTTGATTTGCTCATCCATCCAATGAGACTTGTGGCATCTTTCCAGTGTCTTGGCCTGCCTGCTATGTAATTTCCAGGTCTTCAAACTATATAGGCGGGCAGGATTCACTGCTCCCAGAAAAAAAAATAGGTTTTGCGGCAGGTCTAAGGTCTTAATCATAAAACACCTCGTTTTCTTCAATATACCAAAGGTATTGAAGGCAATAGGGAATTTCATCACTGATACATAACCTCCCTAAACGATGGCCTCCAGGATATGGAAAGTGGCCCACATTTTTTTAAAGTTTCATTATGAACCATGAATGTACTGTTATGCAGAACAGAATGGATGCAGGGAGCAGCTTCAATGGCATTTCCTAACCTTACTGAAAAAATTGAACTCCATCAATCAGAAGGGATGGAAGAATAATTAGCTTTTAATTAGTTGTCCATGGCAATCTGTCACATGTCACATTTGCTTCAGACCAGCACAGAAGCCACGATTCAAACCAATGGATCTAAAACAGCCGAGCTTAATGACAATCAGTATCAAACACGGTAGGTCATTGCCCTATCATTTTTTAAAATTTTTCTTGTCACAATCTTGGTTTAGGTTTAGGTTTATGATTGTTACATGTACCAAGGTCCAATGAAAAGTTTTGTTTTGCATGATATCCAAACAGATCAGATAAACCATATATAAAAACAATCAAGATAAACTCAAGTACTATAGATAAAGGGGTAAGATACGGAGTGCAGAATATAGTTTTCAGCATTGTAGTGCACCAGTACCATAGACAAATTCCAATATCCACAATAGGGTAGAGGTTAATCGGACAGTACCCTAGTTTATGGAGGGACCATTCAGAAGCTTGATAACAGAGGGGACAAAGCTGTTTCCGAGAATGGTGATGCATGCTTTTAAGCTTCTGTACTTTCTGCTGGATGGGAGTAGGAAGAAGACGGAATGACTGGGTGCAACCAATCTTTGATTATGTTGGCTGCTTTTCCAAGACAGTCAGGTATAGATGGAATCAATGGTGGAAAGTCCAGTCTGCATGTTAGACTGGGTTACATCTACAACTCTGAATTTTTTGCGATCTTGGACAGAGCTGTTCCCAAACCAAGCTGTGATGCAACTCGACTTCTATGGTGCATCTGCATGGGTTTTAAAAAAGGTACCTTTCACCGCCAGAATATTAGAAAGGACTAGACTAAGTGGGTCCCGTTGGATCCCATGTTCACATGGAAGGGCTGGTCCCCCAACGTAATATTCCACCTCTCCACCAATTCCAATATTGGTGGTCAGTGGGGGGGCTTTCTGGAGTGCTAGTATGTGTGTTGTGGGCCGAAAGGACTGGTTTCCAGAGGGCTAGTATGGATATTGTGGGTGAATGGACTTGGGCTGGCAGCTCAGTCACTCAGGCCTAGTGGGCTGGCAGTTCAGTCACTCAGGCCTGGTAAGCTGGCAGCTCAGTCCTGGTGGGCTGGCAGGTCTGTCACTCAGGCCTGGTGGGCTGGCAGGTCTGTCACTCAGGCCTGGTGGGCTGGCAGCTCAGTCATTCAGGGCTGGTTGGCTGGCAGCACAGTCGCTCAGGGCTGGTGGGCTGGCAGAACAGTCACTCAGAGCTGGTGGGCTGGCAGTTCACTCACAGCTATTCCTTGAAATTCCATTTCAAGCAGAGTGCAGGCCACCACATTCAGTTTCACAGCATTCCAAGCAGAGTGCAGAACACTGAATTCAGTTTCACGGCATCTCAGGCAGAGTGCAGGCCACCGCATTCAGTTTCACAACATTTCAGGGAGAGTGCAGACCACCGCATTCAGTTTCACAACATTCCAGGCAGAGTGCAGGCCACCGCATTTAGTTTCACCGCATTTCAGGTAGAGTGCAGGCCACTGCATTCAGTTTCACAGCATTTCAGGCAGTGCAGGCCACCACATTCAGTTTCACAGCATTTCAGGCTGTGCAGGCCACTGCATTCAGTTTCACAACATTTCGGGCAGAGTGCAGGCCACCGCATTCAATTTCACAGCATTTCAGGCAGAGTGCAGGGCACAGCATTCAATTTCACAGCATTTCAGGCAGAGTGCAGGCCATCAAATTGCCAAACAACTCATTGCATTTTCATCAAGGGCTAACAAATCATTTATTGCAAGTACATTGCAGACTCACAGTTCAGTTGATTCACAGCTTAGAATGAAAGTTGTGGCCTCTCCCTTGCAATCTTCCAGAGTGGCTGTCTCATGTCCAGGGGTTTTATAGTCCTGCCCCCCCCCCCACCCCCTCCCCCCTGGAAGGGGTGTTACCTTCATTGTGGTGATTGACAGGTGAGAGGACCAATCAACTGATCTCAAGATTTTTTAAACACTCATGATTTTTTGATTTTTCATCGATCGGAAAGATCTTCAGGGCTGCCTCAGTGGAGGAGGACTTTGAGTAAGATGGCCAAAAATCATAGTGAGTAGCATTTTTTCTAAAATCAATATACAGCGCAGTAAGGAAATGGTCAAGATGAGACTTTTAGTTATATAGATTTTGCTGCTAAAGAAACTTCCTTGTTATGCAATAAGTATTGTATTGTGTGAAAACAAAGTAAACTATTTTGGAAGAGCAAGATTGCACAGGTAACAGGATCTTTGGATGCAAGGAACTGCAGATTCTGGTTTACAAACAAGATACAAACTGCTGGAGTAACTCAACACGTCAGGCAGCATCTACGGCACTTACTCCAGCACTTTGTATCTTTTTTTGGATGACTCCATTGGGTGTCTTTTTTTGTAGATGCTGCCTGGCCTGCTGAATTACTAGCATGTTGTTGTCTTTTCTGTTAATGCTGCCTGACCTGTTGAGTTGCTCCAGCCTTTTCCTTAATCAGTTACAAGTTGTTCTGCTGCACTGAATATGATGGAGAATTTGCAAAACATGGAGCATTCCCCTAGCTTGGGAACCACATCCCTTTGTTGAGATATGACTCCCAAGAAATAGGAAATGTTCTATGTTTTGCTGTAGGAGCAGGTTGCTAGAGAATCTTGGTTCTGTGGATATTAAGTGAAATACTCAGCCCCTTGAGTAATAGCAAAGACAATGGCTTGGACTTAGCTTCCGAGCTTACACAAACACAAACATTGGCTGCAAGCTACAGCTCAACTATTGTGGTTTTGGTAACCTTGGTTCTGATTGTTGTCACCATGGGTTGAAGAATTTCCTGTTAGGTTTAAAGATTAGCTCTGCTCCTGCGCAATGTTTGTTGATGATGAGATGAAACTGTGCAGGAAGAGAGACTGAAAAAAGTGTTGTGGTGGTGCTGCAGCCTTTCATATTTTAATGTTGTTTCAGCAACGTAGAAAAGAAGGCTGACTCTCAGATCAATCCTGCCAATCCCATCCTCTAACCTATTTATTTCCCTGTACCCTTTTCACCACAGCATGATATCAACTCCCCTCTGATTCTCCTGTTTCTCACCTGCACAAGATATCATTTGCAGCATCCGATTAGACTACAAGCGCTGGTATGTAGGAGGAAACTGGGGGGGAAGGGGGGGGAGGGGGGGGGTTGAAGAGGGATGGTAAAGGGAAGCCAAGATGCTTACAGAGAACATGTACATTACTCAACGTTCAATACCATCATCCCCTCCAAGCTTATTATCAATCTATGAGAACAGTGTCTCTGCTCATCACTATCTAACTGGATCCTCAACATACTCACCGGCAGACCGCATTCAGTATGAATTGGTAACAGTACTTCCTCCTTGATAATCATCAGGACTGGAGCATCTCAATGCTGTGTGTTCTGCCCAGGAACCAAGGAGATTACAGAGAATGTGGGCTCTACCCGGTCCACCACAGGTACAGATCTTCCCATCATTGATGTAATCTGTAGGAGGTACTGCCTCAAAAAGGCAGCCAGGACTCATGCCACTCCAGTCATTTCTCCCCTACCTTCATGAAGATGGTACAAGAGCCTGAAAACCATGCAAACCAGGTTCAAGAATAGCTTCTTCTCAAAAACCAATAGGCTTTTGAACTTTACATAACACTAATCTCAGCAAATATGAACTTATATGGACTGTCGGTGGAACGAATATTACAGGTATTATTTTATTGAGTTAAAAAAAATTAACATATATCATCTGTATGTACACTAGAAACAGTCAGAAACCAGCACCACAGCGTGGCTAATGTTTTCAACGATGATGTGAGTTCTGTATGTAATGTGTTTACAGGCTGGCTAAGCTGCTGAAAGTAGGAATTTCAACATTCCATTATCAGTACAAATGCAATTAAACACTATTAACTCTTGACTATCATCTGCAAATGTCTTAATCATGCAGTTTACAGTAAGCCCAAAGTAAACTTCTTAATCATGAATATAGATACAAAATGCTGGAGCAACTCAGCGGGACAGGCAGCATCTCTGCAGAGAAGGAATGAGTGACGGTTTGGGTCGAGACCCTTCTTCAGACTGAAAGGATTGACCTAGCGAACAGCTAACAATGGCCTGTTTCCTTTATCATTGTTACGCTTTTGCATATCTTTCATTCATTGTTCTACATCTCTCTACATCATCATCTATATCTTCTGTTTCCCTTTCCCATGACTTTCAGTCTAAAGAAGGGTCTCGACCTGAAACGTCACCCATTCCTTCTCTCCAGAGATGCTGCCTGAGTTACTCCAGCATTTTGCGTCCATCTATGGTATAAACCAGAATCCGTAGTTCCTTCCTCCACATTCTTAATCATGAGTATGTTCTGCTGAGCAGCATTGGGCTCCTCCACAGTGCAGTCTGAACAATAGAATCATTGTTGCTCCTCCCCACTTTTGATTACCTTTACAAGCAAACTTTTTTTATGCAGGTGTTTAGACAAAGTCCATCAAGACCCAGCACAACATTCCCTGTAAATGTTAGGATATTAAAATATGCCTAAAAATAAAATAAAAATCATTGTAGAATTTCAGCAATAGCCTGTAGAATCCAATGAGCTAATAATGTTAATAATCTTCAGTCTGAAGAAGGGTCTCGACCCAAAACATCACCTATTCCTTTGCTCCATAGATGCTGCCTCACCCGCCGAGTTTCTCCAGCATTTTTGTCTACCTTTAATAATTTAATTAAGTGGGTGCGTGTTTGTGCGTGTTTGTGCGTGCGTGTGTGTGTGTGTGTGTGTGTGTGCGCGCGTGTGTGTGTGTGTGTGTGTGTGTGTGTGTGTGTGTGTGTGTGTGTGTGTGTGTGTGTGTGTATGTGTGTGTGTGTGTGTGTGTGTGTGTGTGTGTGCGTGTGTGCGTGCGTGTGCGTGTGTGTGTGTGTGTGTGCGTGTGTGTGCGTGTATTGGGAAGGAAGGAGTGGTGGAAGGAATTTGATCATACCTTCTGCTGGACATATATTCAATGGTGTACTATTTAGTTGTTCCTTGTTCCTTGTTCCTGCTCGCCGGACCTGGAGCATCTGACGATCTCATGCCGCCCATTCTACCTTCCCCGGGAGTTTGGCTCAGTGATCGTCACAGCCGTCTACATTCCCCCGCATGCGGACACCGACGTGGCACTATCGGCCCTACACGATGTGCTATGTCGACATCAAAACAAGTACCCGGATGCGGCTATGGTGGTGGCTGAAGATTTCAATAAATCAAATCTCAAGAAGGTCATGCCGAACCTCTATCAACACATCACGTGTGCCACCAGGGAGGAAAGAACTTTGGACCACTGCTACACACCGTTCAAGAAAGGCTACAAGGCCGTTTCACTCACTCCCCTAGGAAAATCTGACCACGCTGCCATTTTCCTGTTGCCGGAGTATAAACAGAGGATAGTTCGCGAAGCGGTAGAGACGAGGGACGTAAAGCGGTGGTCCGACCAGTCAGAGGCCATGCTGCAAGATGCACTGAGCGATGTCGACTGGAATATGTTCGATGCAAGTTCCAGTGACGTCAGTGAGTTCGCGGAAGCAGTCACGGACTTCATCGCAACAGTAACCGACAACAACGTCCCCACGGCAAGGGTAAGCACCTTTCCGAACCAAAAACCTTGGGTAGACAGGTCCGTTCGTGTGGCCTTGAATGCTTGCACCGCTGCCTACAACTCGGGCCTGGCATCAGGAAACATGGACGTCTACAAGGCAGTCCTACCGACTGCGAAGGGCGGTGAAGGACGCAAAAAGGAGGTACAGGGACAAGATGGAGTCACAGATGGAGCAGCAGGACACCAGACGCTTGTGGCAGGGGCTACGGATTGTAACCAACTACCGGAGCACCCCTCCCTCATCCGCAAGTGCCGGCACCTCCCTAGCTGATGACCTGAACTCCTTTTACGCTCGTTTCGAAAGGGGCAACACCACTCCAGGTCTGCCGACTATCGACAATACCGCCAGCGGGCTGGCTACCGAAGCTGAAGGGAGGAATGTGCACACATTCTCGCTGTCCGAGCACGACGTGAGGAGGGCTCTGACACGGGTGAACACGAGAAAAGCTGCAGGCCCCGATGGCATCTCGGGGCGAGTACTCAAGTCCTGTGCTACGCAGCTAGCTCCGGTGCACACTACAATATTGAACCCCTCCCTGGACAAGTCCGTGGTCCCTGCCTGCTTCAAAAAATCCATCATTGTACCGGTACCAAAAACTGCCTCCCCAGCCTGTCTGAATGACTACCGTCCGATGGCCCTTACCTCGGTAGTCATGAAATGCTTTGAGAGGCTGGTGAAGAAACACATCTGCGCCTTCCTCCCTCGCAACATGGACCCATTGCAGTTTGCATACCGTCCGAACAGATCCACGGACGATGCGGTCTCCCAGGTCTTGCACACCGCTCTCTCTCATCTTGACAGCCAGAAGGGGGGCTACGTGAGGATGCTGTTCATAGACTTCAGTTCAGCCTTCAACACGATAGTCCCCACCAGACTGGCCGGGAAGCTACTGGAATTGGGGCTCAACACCTCCCTGTGTGCCTGGGTCCTGGACTTTCTCACCGCCAGGCCTCAGGTAGTCAAGATGGGAGGGAATACA
Organism: Amblyraja radiata; assembly: GCF_010909765.2. Classification (NCBI taxonomy): domain Eukaryota; kingdom Metazoa; phylum Chordata; class Chondrichthyes; order Rajiformes; family Rajidae; genus Amblyraja; species Amblyraja radiata. The sequence goes on from NC_045956.1 coordinate 20,344,747, forward strand.
TCGAAGTCCCTCACCCTGAGCACAGGATCGCCCCAGGGTTGCGTCCTCAGCCCCCTATTGTACTCCCTGTACACACATGACTGTGTGGCTAGGTTCAGCTCCAACTCAATAATTAAGTTTGCTGATGACACTGTGGTGGTGGGCCTGATCTCAAACAATGATGAGAAGGCCTACCAGGAGGAGGTGGCTGATCTAGCACTCTGGTGCCAGGATAACAGCCTCCTCTTGAACATCAAAAAAACGAAGGAACTGATCGTGGACTTTAGGAGGGCACATCATCCGAGGACGTACACACCATTGAGGATAAATGGGGATCCTGTGGATAGGGTGAGCTGTTTTAATTATCTGGTAGTCCACATCTCTGAGGATATGACATGGACATCACACGCCTCAGCACTCGTGAGTAAGACTAGGCAGCGTCTTTACCACCTCAGGCAATTGAGGAAATTCAGAGTGTCTCCGAGGATCCTCCAGTGCTTCTACGCAGCGGCGGTGGAAAGCATCTTGTCTGGTAATATTACCATCTGGTTTGGGAATTGCTCTGCCCAGGACAAGAAGGCTCTGCAGAGAGTAGTGCGTTCGGCCGAATGCACTATGGGAACTTCACTCGCCCCCCTGCAGGAACTATACATCAGGAGGTGCAACTCCAGAGCCAATAAAATCATGGGAGACCCCTTCCACCCCTGCAACGGACTGTTCCAGCTGCTACGGTCAGGCAAACGCCTCCGTTGCCATGCTGTGAGAACGGAGTGGTTGAGAAGGAGTTTCTTCCCAGAGACCATTCGGACTGTAAACTCCTATCTCACCAGGGACTAACTTTACTGAACGTTTTTCCTTCCAATATTTAATATGTAAAAGAATATGTGTGTGTTTAGGAGTGTGTTTATAGTTTGTTTGGTTGTTTGTTTGTTTGTCTTTTTGCACAAAGTCCGCGAGCATTGCCACTTTCATTTCACTGCACATCTCGTATGTGTATGTGACGAATAAACTTGACTTGACTTGACTTGACTTGACTTGACTTGACGTGATGTTACCTGGAGCGTGTAACAATATGAAGTGCCAATTTGATATTAAATCAGCATTATATGCAGATACAATGCCGGAATCTTGAGCAAAACATCGAGTGCTGGAGGAACTCCGTGTGCCAGACAGCCTCCCTGGAGGGAATGGACAGGTAATATTTCAGGTTGGGAGCCTTCTCTAGGTTGCAGATTGATCAGACTGTTGGCAATGTTTAGCAACACATAACCAGCACCCTTGCCGATGTGGTGGCTAGGCCCGGTTGTTGCCAAAAATAAATGATTGCTTTCAACATATTTTATATTAAAGTCATGTGAGTGACTACGTGAAGAGCCCACCAGCCCGCATGCGCGTCAATACGTCGACGCATGGCGCGAGAATTGGAGCAGTTTGAAACTGCTCTGGCAGGTAAGGAATTTCGTTTCACTGCTCTGAAAATAGGGGCAGCGGGCCCAGAGAAACTGGCACAGACTGTACAGCTACCGCTGTGGACGCTCCGTAAGGAGCTGGCGGCTGAAATTTAGCGGCTGACGGCTCAGCCGGGATAGCGACCGCCGTGGAGGCTCCGTAAGGAGCTGGCAGCTTGAATTTATCAGCAACCGCCGTGGAGGCTCCAGGGGAGCTGGCGGCTGAGAGTAATCGGCTGACGGCGCGGCCGGTGCAACAACCGCCGTGGAGGCTCTGTAAAGGAGCTAGCGGCTAGAAATTAATCGGCTGACGGCTCGGCCGGGACCACCGCAGTGGAGGCTCTGAAAAAGGAGCAGGCAACCTCATTCAATGGGCTGATGGCTCGGCTGGTGCAGCTATCGCCATTAAGGCTCCGAGAGGGAGCAGGCGGCAGGATTCAATAGGCTGACGGCACGGCCAGTGGCTCCGCCAGTGAGGCACTGACAGGGAGCAGTTTTGGGGCTCCAAGGGAACAGGCGACTGGTTGAGGCTCAAAAAGGGAGCCAGCCATATGCCTGAAGGAAGCAACACCTGGCTCAGGGTTGCGTTGTATTCCTCCCCTCTAGACTCCGTTCAGGCTCTAGAAGCGAGCAAGCCCGACTCGGAGTCATTAGCAGGCGCGATCTGTCCAGTGAGTATATAATAGAATTGTGCTCCTGGCTCAGGAGACACTTACAGGAAGCTCCAGCCAGATGTCTGTGGAAGAAACACCTGGCTCAGGGTTGTGTTATATATCACCCACTCAGAAGAGAGGAAGCAATACCTGGCTCAGGTTTGCGTTACAATATCTCCCGCTCAGAAGAGGGGCAGCAACACGTGGTTCAGGGTTGTGTTATTTTATCTCCCGCTCAGTAGAGGGGAGTGCTGGAAATTATTACATAAGTAACTCCGACTATGGGGATGTCGTCAAGGAATTCGAATGGGGGATATGCTGCAGTTTAATCATATGAAGGAGTGTCCGGCTCTTGTCACATAATTTGCCATCCCTTCGGGGATAGGAGATCCACTGGAGAAGATCTGGCTAAGAGCATCAGTGATTTAACTCCTTATCAGCTAAGGAGGGGTATATGCTGGATACGGCTGGGAAGTATGACTAGTCCAGATGAACTGCCAGACTTTGGATGTTCCAAATGGCACTCTCACCATTTGGGATATCTCAGTGGTGATATGTGGGCAAGAATTAAAATGTCAGCGTATCCAAAGACTGGTCACTGATGTCATTTCAGCCTTTGCAAGGGCAATAGATGGGTTCAGCTCTCGATTATGCAGGAAATGCTTTAGCACTTCTATGTAATACACAGTTGGAGCTAAATTGCCTTCGCAAAATGCTAAGGCCTGAGGTAATACCCCAAAGATTTGTTTGTTTATGCAGGGCCAGTAACAGGCAGCCTGCAATGTATCTCTTCAGAGAGGACTTATGTTAGCGAGGTTAAGGCTTGCAGGGATAATTTTAGGCAGCTGCGGGGGTGGTAGAACCATCCTATGTAGTAGGGCTTCAATATCTTGGCATATCACCCCTATATATATAAACTAACGGCTCTGAGGCTGGTTGGAACACCAGGTCTACTCAATTCAGACCTAGCCAGAGACCTTTGTTAGGCCCAGGGCTATCGCACTCACCTTGGTGAAGAGAATGTGTTGTGCTCTCTGGCGACTGAGATAGGTCGTTCCAGGCAGAGGACTGCAGCAGCAATTCCTGGTTCAGGGTTGCATTATATTTTCCACTCTGAGGGTGACTCTGACTGTGAGGAGTTGACAGGGAACTCGTAGCCCCACACCAAGCGGATGCTACGCTTCAATTCTAGTCGCATAAGGATCAGATGTATGTTCTGATTCAGTTAGACACTGGAGGTTGTAGGTTAATGCCATCAGTTGAGGCAAAATCTAAGTCAAAAGGTTTTAACCTCAGAAAGTTTTGAGACTTCTCAGGGAAGGATTCGCCTTGTACAAGGTCAGTAGAGGGTCTTCTGTGTTATACGCAGTCTAAAGTCAATTCGACTAGGATGGTATAAGCCTGAGGCCTATCCAATTTATGCTAAATTTTCTCAAGAGTAAGAGGATACTGCTCCACGGAGGCTGGTTGGAGCACCAGGCCCACTTTTCTATCAAAGCCAGAGGGCTTTTATCCGCAGGTTCAGCGCTCACCGTGGTTGCTGTGCTTTCTTCATACTCAGTACTGTCACCAGCGGGCCATGATGTATGTGCAATGGGACAGAGCAAGTCTAGGGTCAGCTGACTGTTAGTCTTCTGCCTGAGGCCAAGGATCTTCTTGGTGGATGTTACAGTAAATGCTTTCTCAGAATCTGCCTTGATCTCATCTTCAGTCATCGTCTGTCTTCTCATGGACAACAAAGCAACTATGAGCTGGAGGTGGTTTGAGTATGCGAATGTTATTACATTAGTCACATGAGAGCTGCTGTCGATATTTAAGTCGGGGTTCGACAAACAGATGGGGACAGATAAACTCTGGAATTTTTCCAGTTTACAAATCACATAAGGATCATTTTCTGGTTGATTATTCCTCCGCAGCACGAGAAGCCAAAATTTCAGTCCTTATGGTCAATAGAGGAAACTATGGTTATCCAAGTGGAAACAGAGACAGCTCACAAAGGGTGAGGTGTCTGCCCAAGAATAAGAGGGGTATAGTCCTAATATTTTCTCAAGGTTGAAGGAAAGTGGAGCATGCCAAATCAGGTTAGAATTTGGCTAGTCTGATCATGTGTTTGGTTAACCAGTTTAAGATGGACAATTATCTTTCATCAATTTAGCTGATTCAGAGGATTTAGGGTCAATTGATCTTGAAGATGCATACTTTTCCATATCTGTACACAGATATATCTGGTGTTTTAATGACAAAGCCAGTGGTGGAAATTTTAGGCTCTACCTAGGGGTTGTCTTCAGGCCTAGGCTATTTACAAAGATTCTAAAGCTAATGCTGCCCTTCTCAGATCAAAAGGGCATTGTGTCATGGAGTTTATAGACAGCGTGCTTTTGTAGCTGATAAGACATAGGAACATAGAAACATAGAAAATAGGTGCAGGAGTAGGCCATTCGGCGCTTCGAGCCTGCACCGCCGTTCAATATGATCATGGCTGATCATCCAACTCAGTACCCCTGATCCCTTTAGCCACAAGGGCCACATCTAACTCCCTCTTAAATATAGCCAATGAACTGGCCTCAACTACCTTCTGTGGCAGAGAATTCCACAGATTCACCACTCTCTGTTTAAAAAATGATTTTCTCATCTCGGTCCTAAAGGGAAACTCAGGGGTTTTTCAGTAGATGCCTCTTACGATATTAAAGATGAGGCAACATGACTTTTAATATTGCCAATTTAGCCTACTCATTCAGGGTGTCCATTGTAAATGGCGGCTGAAAGAAGTTCCTATTTACTCGAAGTCACGAGTGATGGCTAGCTTAGCTTATTTCTCGTGCAGCTAGTTCTACACGGTTGTATGGGAATTTTGTGAAGAAGACACATGTGAGCTACTTTTAAACAGAAGTAGCAGAGGTTTGTGGTTCTTTCAGTTTGGGCTTAGAGAAGTGATTATGTTATAGCACAATTGACACTGCTTGTGCTGCTTTGTCATTCTCTCTAGTGCCATAAGTGGGACAATAAATGATTGGGTATTCACCCACTGTTGACTAACGTTATGCAAGGTGTCTTTTATATGAACACTCTAAAGCCTAGACTCATAGTAGTGTGGAATGTGAATCAGTAAAAAATATTATGCAGACATTAATCTACTGTATTCTTAATGGGAGCAGTATCTTTTAAGTTATTATGCTTTTAGCAACTGATTTCAGCACAAAGAACACAGTATTTACTCAATCTCCAGCTCGGTCTCTGGGTCATAAATGACATGAGGGTAGCTTGTTATGGGAATGATCTCATAAAGCAAAACGGGTACGGTTGGGTACAATTTGGAGTTGACAGCATACCCACCAGATCGGAGATTGGGGGTGTTATTATGCATACAGGTACACTGAGCTTACTAGTACCTATGCGATGAAGGATAGTTTCTTCATTGTTATTTAATAGTTTTCTCAAGAGATTGCAGGTGCAGACTATCTCAACATGAATAGAGTGTAAGCAGCTAATAGTGGGTGTGAATTCAAATAATTTCAAGTCTCACTCTTCCAAGGGGGCTGGCTCATTAGCAGCCAATAGAATGGATATTCCCATTTGATCATCTTCTTGCAACAGCAGGAGGCTTACATAGTGCACTTTCAGAAGTTATTAAATTTGGTTGAATAAGTCTGGATGATTGCAGATAGAATTCTGAACAGTGTTGCATGAGTCATTGTCTAACTCAAAGCCAATTGGGACTGTGGTCCGATTAAGGGCAAGGGACATGCATGTAAGTTAGCATCATGTTGTTAATAAACCATGACTTTTATACCATTTATGGTTTATCTGTTTAAGTGTTTCACACACAGATTGGTTTACTGCATGAAACCACAGATCTTTGAAGGCTTCATGTAGCCACTTATGTGACTTCGATATAAAATAGAAAGATTAAACGAGAACTTACCGTTTGCAGTTTGATCTTTATTTTATGAGAAGTTGAAGTGAGGGACTACGTGCCCTCCACTCACAACCCTGAATCTCATAAAGATTATTGGGTAAGTTGAGGGTTATTAATCTTTCTATAGTTTAAGTTTGAGTAAGTGGTCTGTGGTTTCATACAGTTGCTCTGAAGATTGACGCGCATGCGGGCTGGCGGGCTCTTCACGTAGTCCCTCACTTCAACTTCTCATAATATAAAGATCAAACTTCAAACGGTAAGTTCTTGTTTAATCTTTCTATTTTGCACACCTCGCGATCAAAAGGCAGTGTGCCAAATGCAGTTTCCTAACTGCGGAAGAATTAAGTAGGAAATGGTAAATTCAACACTAAATTGGGTGGATAAAGAAAAAATGTAGAGAAAAAGAAAGATTATATTATTGGAGAGAAAAATGCAATAAAAGAAAGCATTTAAAAATAATTATAAACCATCAATGTTTACTTTTTTATTTCTCTTTTCTTCAAGCACTTTTATTTCCATCACTTTTCTTTCTATCTGCATCTGATATTTTATTGAATTCACCCATTTTAAACCCTCCCCAGTTTGCCAATTTGACATGGTTCCAATCTTTGTGGTTACTTCTTCAAACAAACTTATTTTGGCTTTGAGGAGTGTTGCAGAAAAAAGACTCCAATTATGACTCAATCAGTCTGCGTTACTGGCAATCTAGCAATCCTGCAAATAATTCCCTCTCACATGCTCATAAACCCATCATTGATGCTTTTGCCATTTTACCACACTGGGGAAAATCACATTCACCAAATACAGCTCCATCTGAGACAGCAAGAAATTTCAGAGAGGGTGGCATAACCCAGACCATTACGCAAATCAACTTCCCTTGCATTAGATGGGATTACATGGGATCCAAGAGCCAATTCTGCAGCCAGTGAGCTAACCCTTCTTGGATCCCATATAATCTAACCTCCAGAACAGCTTACCATGCAGAACCGAAAGCCTTGCTGAATTCCATATGAACTATGTCTGTGGACCTGCATGAAATCACGAAACACAATTCCTATGCACAGAATTATGCTATTTCTAATCAGCCCCTGTTTTTCCAAATGCAAGTACAGCTTATCCCTCAGAATCCTCTGCAGTAAAGGGGCTGTCCCACTTGGGCAACCTAATAGGCGAGTTTAGGAGAGTTTGAAAAAATGTCATGTTGAAGACCTCCTTCGACTATGTAGAAGACCTCCTTCAACCTCCTTCGACTATGTTGAAGACTAGCTTCGACTAGCTATGACTAGATATGACTAACTTCTGGAAAATTGGACACCGAATAGTGGAGAGTGAAGATGACCTCCTTTAATTTCCCTCGACCTCCCTTCGACTATGATGAAGACCATCTAAGACTGCCTTAGACTACCTTCGACTACCCTCGATTACCTACGACTAACATGCCGACCTACTACGGCCTACTACGACCTACTATGACAAAACCTACGAGTAAAAAAAGTATCGATTTTTTCCATGGTGACCTTTTTTTACTCGTGGGCATTTTTCAACATGTTGAAAAATACACCGCGACCTCGAGAACACGGGGACTACTTTTGAGCATGAAGGAGAGTTACAAAGACCTCCTACGACCTCGTGTCGACCATGCTGAGAGTATGAGTCGAGGGCAAACTCACCAGAAATCGCGGATTAGTACGCCCAAATGGGACAGCCCCTTGACTTCCCTACCATGGATGTTAGATTCACTGGTCTATAATTCCCAGGCTTTTACTTGCAGCCCTTCTTAAATAGAGGCACAACATTGTCCACCCTCCAGTCTTCCGGCACCTTACCCATGCCTAATTTTACTTCGGAGTCACGTGAGTGATTACGTGAAGAACCCCGTCCAGCTGCACGTGTGCCTTTACACGAGATGCATTGGTGCAGGCGACCGGTTGGAGCAGCAGAGCTCCTCCAGCGGTAAGTTTAAACTTCAGGTAAGTTTGTATTTCTTACCTGTTTTGTTTTCTTGCAGGAACCTCTTGTTGCAGAGGTTTCCTGCCAGATGATTCGCGAGGGCCGACGAGGGAACCAGCTATGGTCTGTGGGGAAACCCCGGTTCTCGCCGCGGAAGCGGATAGCTGGTGAATGTCGGGTTCTGGGTGGTCAGTGATTTCCAGGCACTCCGGGTGCCGGGAGGGTTTCCCTCCGATAGGCATGTAGACGCTGGGGTTCCCGGGGAGGGGACAGCCAGCAGACCGGGTGTCGGGAGGGTTTTCCCTCCGATATGCATATAGATGCTGGGGTTCCCGGGTAGGGGAAATCCAGCAGTAATGCGCCTCACAGACCGCAGGGGTCCCCAGGATAGGGAATTGGACTGGAACGGTCAGCCCTGGTGCTGGTAGGGTTTCCCTCCGGTAATACATATAGACACTGGGATTCCCGGGGAGGGGAAATCCAGCAGCAATGCGGTGCCCAGACCGCAGTGGTCCCCAAGATATGGGGTAAACCGACCAAAATGGTGCCGGGAGGGTTCCTTTCCGGTAATTAGAAAATTTATAGGTTGGCCAGGATGGAGCTCCTAATGGAGAGGAGGCTACATCTAGATACACTCCAACAGCAGGAGTTGTGTCAGCGCGGAACTATGGGAGAGCCTTGGACAGGGCTATTTAATGGGGATGCCGAGTCTATGGCAGTGTTGGGCATATGGGAGAGCCCGCACCAGCAGCGCCTTGTAACCTGGCTCCTTAATGGGGATGCCGAGTCTATGGCAGTGCCGGCCTATGGAAGAGGCCACGCCAGCAGCACCTTGTAATAGGGCTGCTTAATGTATGGCAGCAGCACCTGTAGAAGGGCTGCATAATGTCTCCCTCGTGGAGGAGGTGAGCTTACCAGGGCAGTTTTGTTCTGACCCTGAAGTTGGAGGTATTGCAGAACAGAATACCCCAAGGCATGGAAGCCATCGGGTCAGTATTAGGCTGACGCCGAGTCTATGCCAGCGTTGGCCTGTTGGAGAGGCCGCGCCAGCAGCGCCTTGTAGCAGGGCTGCTTAATGTCTCCCTCATGGAGGAGGAGAGCATGCCGGGTCAGTGTAATCTGATGCCGAGGCTGAGGGTATAGCCGTGGAGCATACCCCAAGGGATGAAGGGCACATGTCAGAGGTACCATTCCTGGCAGCAAGGTTGCCATCCCAACACAATGCAGTGAACACCGCTACCAGGGGACGTTAGAGCCAGCCGCCGAATCTTCTATTCAGGTAAGACCTATTCCATAGGCAAAACCTGGAGGATGAAGCATAAGCTGTTGGACCAATTAGGCCAACGACGAGCAAGGCTTCATAGTTTCAGTGACAACGCACCCCACGGCTTCATCGGCAGTAAGCGGTTCACTGAAGCTGGTAGCAGCATGAAAGCTGGCCAGAGGGTCCATGCACTCTACCAGAGTTACTCTACAATTAAGGGACCACTTACAAGTTTCGTTGTCTCTGTACTGTACACTGACAATGACAATTAAAATTGAATCTGAATCGGAATCTGAAGTTGGTAAGATTTACACTTGGTTGTACAATACACAAATGATTAAGACATTGTCATCTACTCAGAGGCATTTAACCAGGTAAAACTGGACATTACTAGCATTCCAAGCAGGTTGATATTGGGCCAGAATTGTGTTGAGGCAGGTTCAGTATTTTAGCCAGGTTTGCCTTCAAGACAGGCTCGGAAATATGGGCAGAATTGTCTTTCAAGGCAGGGTCAGAATTGTGGCAAGAGTTGTCTTGGGACATGTTAGAATTATCGGTAATCGGGCCAGAGTTGCCGTTCAGGGCAGATACGAAATGATGGCAGACGTGGCCTGTTCATTATGAAAGATGGCTGATTAAACCGATTTCATAGGGTATTTCCATTTACAGTGATCATAGGAGATATGTGGAGGCATTGCTATGATGAGGCAATTTAACAGTATGATGACAATAATTCATTCAAAGAGGACTAAGAGTTCAAAAACCGATATCGATTGGCTGGATGATATTTTGATGCTTTATTTGGCTAAATTCCACTGTTTCAGTCTCAAGCTACTTGAGAAATTTGGCTCCTCTATCCAGTTAAAATTAAGTTGTTATCAAATGGATAGTTAGCCTGTGACTCCGCCCTGGGCAACAGATTGGAGTCAATAGAAACCTGGATCAGCCTTGTCGTTATAAAAGCAGCTTTCTATTCATTAGACTAATTGGCAATGTAATAGATGTGATGCAGCTGTGCAAGAGGGAGCATGCTAAATGGCAAACTCTAAAGTGCCATGAAGGTCATTGATAAAACACCTTTGATATTACCAGCTGAAGCTACTAAAGTCACTACGATGGACAAACAGTATTCAGCATTGCTCCAGTAGTTTGATCAATAAATATTTCATTATATTGCAAAATGATGGTAATGGCCTAAGGTGGGAAATTGCGAATGTCATCTCTAGTTGGAGGTGGAGGAGATTTGCATGAGTTATTAACTCTTCAGTTATTGGTATCAACTATCTATAGATCCTATGTGCATTTTATGGGTTAAAGAGTGATTGAGCGAATATGCATATCTGCATGCTCAACTTCATGTTGATACACTATGATGGTGGCATATGATAGTCACATGGGTGCAATCAAGTAAAAGAATCCTGTAATAGGTACATAATCTCATTTGCCACTGGAGTATCATCAAGTACAGATCAATGACAACACAGAATGGGTGTTGGACCACACCGTATTTATGAAATTCTGTTTCAATGCAACACCGAATATAGATATGTTGTTTTCATGCTAATTCACAGGTTGCAAAAATATGTGGCATAACAGTGGCGAAAGATACATTCTCGCTACAAGCAGGAGGAATGGTCTTTTAGGTCCAACATTTTGCTTCATCAGTCGGGTCTTCAAATAAAGTCATCGAGCCCGTTTTAGATTTCCTGCTGTGTGATTGGCCTATGCAGTTAAATTCCCGATTTGTCGGGAATAATAATAATGCAACCTTATATGGTTATTCTAAACGTAGGTTTGCTGGTTCAGCCTGTGGCTCGGGAAATCAGCTGTTGCATGATAAAATCAATTTATGTTCTACAGATTCTCAATAGACTGCCTACGGCTTGGGTTGTCACACCTATTCTTGTATGTATTCAGAGTGCTGGAATAGTACCAAAAAAGCAGTACTATGCTTCTTCAGGAGATGGGAAGCGTTTGTTTAATGCTCATGTTACATTTAAAATGGTACAGATTTCTGAGCCCTTGAGTTCATTTTAAATGGTCTTTGACAATATTGAGTTATAGGGTCATTAAACCGTGCCAAGGTGCTGTCCATCAGATTTGCTGCAGCTAACGAGATCCACTTTGTTGGGTTCACCCCGGATATCGAGTTAGTAAAGGATATCTTTAACACAAGTTTTCCCAGGACAAGTACAATGCAGTATGGGATGTTGACATTGTGTTAACACTATTTCACCAGGGGGTTCCAGCTACATTCTTAGCTTTGGCTAGATCTCATTAGGTAGTTATCCTCCTGGCACTGGTTTAGTGCAACAGGTCACTCGCTACATAATTGCAACAGGACAGGATGATTACATAGTAAATAATATGTATAGTATTTTTATGTTATAATTTATTTAAGCAGAGCAGTAGTGGTGTCAGGTCTCAAAATAAGTCAAGGCACACCCAGGGACCTTTCGTTATATGAGGGCACACATATACAACAATACGTCAAGGTTACCAAGAGCCTTTGAGGCTCTGAGCTAGCTATGATTGTTAGTTACAAAAACGTTATAAGAACGTATCTGTTCAGACCATTTCCAGGTGTTAATACGGAGTTGAGTTATGCAGGAGCAGATACTGATTCGAGATCTCACTCCACCAGGGCTGCTATAACAGCAGCAGCAAGGGTTAATTATGTTCCATTGGACCACATCCTAACGGCTGCAGCATGGTCAAACGAACGAATTTCTAAACATTTTATAATAGCCCGTTGCCAGACCAGGGGTATTTGTCAACTTTATTTTACATTCTGTTATAGGTTCCATCCGGATGAGAGATGTGACTATTATTATTACTTCATTTAACAGCATCAGCATGTTTAAATTTATGTCATGACTGTATGCATTATGAATGTTTTCCCTCATTTGTCAATAGAGCAGTTGTGGTTGTGTAGACTCATTTCTCACGGCATGAAATCACAGAGCTTTGAAATCCTCACGTAGTCACTCACGTGACTCCGAAGTAAAATAGTAAGATTAAACGAGAACTTACCAGTATGAAGTTTGATCTTTATTTTATGAGGAGTTACAATGAGGGACTACGTGCCCTCCGCTCTCAACCCTCATGAAGGTCATCTGGTAGTTCTAGTCTTCTCTCATCTTACTATACTTCAGTCACTATTATCTGTGATTTCACACCGCTGCTTTGAAGATTGACGCACGTGCGGCTGGACGGGGTTCTTCACGTAGTCCCTCATCGTAACTCCTCATAAAATAAAGATCAAACTTCAAACTGGTAAGTTCTCGTTTAATCTTACTATTATGATTCACGTATCTCAGCCATGACTCCAACAATTTATTTTCTAGTTTTCTACAGTCTTCCACGATATACCTGATCAGGCCTGGGAGATATGTCCCCTTTCATACATTTAGGACATTCAGCACCTCCTTGACTGTAATAGAGGCTGGCCTCACGACATTGTCATTTACTTTTTGAAATTCCCTAGTCTGCATGTCTGTCTCTGTGGTAAAAAGCAGAGGAGAAATAGTAATTGAGGATCTTGCCCATCTCCTGTGGTTCCGCTTAAAACTCACTAATTAACTCACCAACACGTCTTTGGAATGTGACAGGAAACTGAAGCACTGTGGGAAATCAGCATCATCACAGGAAGTAGGTGTAGACTCCACATGGATGGCTTCCGAGTTCAGGATCAAACCAGGGGCTGCTATAACCATTGTGTGGCCTAATGCATGTCAATGGTGAAGCTAGTATTCAATCCACGTCACCCAAAGATCTCATAAACCTTACACATAAATAGTACAGAGTATCATTGTGATACAAAGCTTACATCAGAGTGTCACTGAGATAGTGCAGTAAAATATGTCTTGGAAATATTGGATATTATGACCAGATCGTATGTTATTCAGTACAGTTTGTTAAAGGCAATGATTGGCCTTGGGAATTTTGCTACTGATCTTTGAATCATGATATGTGATCTTATAATGCATAAGACTGTCTTAAAAAAAAAAAAGTACAGCCTTTGCACTGCAATCAACGGCCACATGTCTAGTGTGAGACTTGAATCTGTAACTTTCTGCCTTAAATGCAAGAATGCTAACACTGAGCTAAGACTGACACCCAGTAAAACAGAGAAGTGGAATTCAGGACTGCTGTTCTGTGGTTTTCATGGGAAATGGGCTGAGACGTATTATAGCTCCCAGAGGCCAGTAAGAAGTCTAGCTGGCAATACATTTGAATAAAAATTGATTTTATTTATTGGAACAGTATAAAACTCTGACCATAAGAATTATCTGTGCAAGCAGTGAAACTCTTATACTGGAGCATTTTTGGCTGGATTTGGAACACAATGTTGAAAAAGTCAAAGAGAGGATTTAACTTGAATCTAACCCGACTATGAAATACAATCTGCTTATGTTAGCTGCAGATCGTGGAGAAAATTGATTTCTTTTGTGAAAAGTTGTTTTTTTTCAAGGAAGCTACTTTCAGGTCATTCAACCCATTAACTTTTTTTATGTTTAAGAAGGAACTGCAGATGCTGGAAAATCGAAGGTAGACAAAAGTGCTGGAGAAACTCAGCGGGTGCTGCAGCATCTATGGAGCGAAGGAAACGGGCAACGTTTCGGGCCGAAACCCTTCATTTTTTATGTGATTAGAGCATCTGTTGTTTCTTTCCTCTGACTTTTTGTATTCCTTTTCCTACTGTATTGAATCACTAGTCTTTCTTTTATTATACGTTGATAAAATGTCTTTTCTCCTAAAAATAAGAGTGCATTTTAAACATTTGCTTTATCCTATTTGATTTACAGTTATAATTAGATTGGTCCAAAATATGTTTAGTTTATTTAACTGAGAGATACAGTGCGGAAACAGGCACTTCAGCCCACCGAGTCTGCATTGACCAGCGATCCCCCCCACACTAACACGGTCCTCCTGCACACTAGGGACAATTTTAGCAAGCCAATCAACCCACAAACCTGTACATCTTTGGAGTGCGGGAGGAAACTAAAGATTTCGGAGAAAACCCACGTGATCACGGGTAGAACGTACAAACTCTGTAGTCGGAACAAACTTGGGTCTCTGGTGCTGTAAGGCAGCAACACTACCGCTGTGCCACCAAATGGTTAATATTTTATTGAATAAATGCTTTGTAGTTTTGAGTGTCATGTGAATGAACAGTTAAAATAATGAACCAATCTATATGTATGAAAGGCCAAAGCTTTTCAATTCCTGCCCTCTAGTACCCAATCAATTACTCCAATTGTACTTCTGCAAATTAATATTCTTGTGCTCATTTCTGTGATCTCAAACAATCATCATTCAAATGTTGAGTAACAGTGCTAAATAAATCCTCCTTTTTTCATTCTAGATTCTAAACCTGCTCAGGGTTTGTTTGATTATGACATTGTATCACTTTTATTTCTATCACAAAGTATTCATCAAATGACAAGACAACTGTTTATAATACTACATCCATTTGAAGCAGGAATCCATTGTTTTCTTAATTGTTATTTACAATTAATTGAGCATATTAAAAAAAAAAAATCTGACAACTGTAGCATGTTTTATGTTTTCCTTATTGAATTTGTTTATAAACTAGAGTGTTCACATAAATAACCTGCTGTGAGTTCATATTTCCCTTAGGTCCCGAAGTTTATGTTGATCATGCTTATTTTATATTTGGATTGCTGGGATTAGTATAATTACTTGGGTATAACGATATAAGAAAAGTGCAAGCAATGTTGATTACATTTCAGCTTCGACTTGCTGAACTGCAGAAATAAAGGGGAAAATCTTGTTTTTATTTTCATTATCATCATCGGGACATCACAAAATATTTTACAACCATGATGTACTTTTAATGCAAGACGCTCAAGTGTTCAGAAAGTCTAACAAGTTGTGTAGGAAGGAACTGCAGATGCTGGTCTGATCTCTGATCTCTGATCTCAACCAAAGATAGACACAAAATGCTAGAGTAACTCAGCGGGACAGGCAGCTTCTCTGGAGAGAAGGAATGGGTGATGTTTCGGATCGAGACCCTTCCTCAGATTAGTATACAAACTTAAAGCACACGGTATTGGGGGTTCAGTATTGATGTGGATAGAGAACTGGCTGGCAGACAGGAAGCAAAGAGTAGGAGTAAACGGGTCCTTTTCAGAATGGCAGGCAGTGACAAAAATGCTGGAGAAACTCAGCAGGTGCAGCAGCATCTATGGAGCGAAGGAAATAGGTGATGTTTCGGGTCAAAACCCTTCTTCAGATTGAAGAAGGGTTTCGGCCCGAAACATCACCTATTTCCTTCGCTCCATAGATGCTGCTGCACCCGCTGAGTTTCTCCAGCATTTTTGTGTACCTTCGATCTTCCAGCATCTGCAGTTCCTTCTTGAACACAGTGACTAATGGGGTACCACAAGGCTCAATGCTGGGACCCCAGCTATTTACAATATATATTCATGATTTGGACGAGGGAATTGAATGCAACATCTCCAAGTTTGCGGATGACACGAAGCTGGGGGGCAGTGTTAGCTGTAAGGAGGATGCTAGGAGGCTGCAAGGTGACTTGGATAGGTTGGGTGAGTGGGCAAATGCATGGCAGATACAGTATAATGAAGAAAAATGTGACGTTTTCCACTTTGGTGGCAAAAACAGGAAAGTAGACTATTATCTGAATGGTGGCCGATTAGGAAAAGGGGTGATGCAATGAGACCTGGATGTCTCATTAGGATGGAGAGTGACATTGTTAATTCAGAAACAATGGTTCTGAACTTAAAGAAAGGTAACTTTGAGGGTATGAGACGTGAATTGGCCAAGATTGACTGGCAATTAATTATAAAAGGGTTGACGGTGGATATGCAATGGAGGACATTTAAAGACTGCATGGATGAACTACAAAAATTGTTCATCCCAGTTTGGCAAAAGAATAAATCAGGGAAGGTAGTGCATCCGTGGATAACAAGGGAAATCAGGGATAGTATCAAAGCGAAGGATGATGCGTACAAATTAGCCAGAAAAAGCACCATACCGGAGGACTGGGAGAAATTCAGAGACCAGCAGAGGAGGACAAAGGGCTTAATTAGGAAAGGAAAAATAGATTATGAAAGAAAACTGGCAGGGAACATAAAAACTGACTGCAAAAGTTTTTATAGATATGTGAAAAGAAAGAGATTAGTTAAAACAAATGTAGGTCCCTTGCAGTCAGAAACAGGTGAGTTGATCATGGGGAACAAGGATATGGCGGACCAATTGAATAACTACTTTGGTTCCATCTTCACTAAGGAAGACATAAATAATCTGCCGGAAATAGCAGGGGACCGCGGGTCAAAGGAGTTGGAGGAATTGAGTGAAATCCAGGTTAGCCGGGAAGTGGTGTCGGGTAAATTGAATGGATTAAAGGCCGATAAATCCCCAGGGCCAAATAGGCTGCATCCCAGAGTACTTAAGGAAGTAGCTCCAGAAATAGTGGATGCATTAGTAATAATCTTTCAAAACTCTTTAGATTCTGGAGTAGTTCCCGAGGATTGGCGGGTAGCAAACATAACCCCACTTTTTAAGAAGGGAGGGAGAGAGAAAACGGGGAATTACAGACCAGTTAGTCTAACATCGGTAGTGGGGAAACTGCTAGAGTCAGTTATTAAAGATGGGATAGCAGCACATTTGGAAAGTGGTGAAATCATTGGACAAAGTCAGCATGGATTTACAAAAGGTAAATCATGTCTGACGAATCTTATAGAATTTTTCGAGGATGTAACTAGTAGCGTGGATAGGGGATAACCAGTGGATGTGGTGTATCTGGACTTCCAGAAGGCTTTCGACAAGGTCCCACATAAGAGATTAGTATACAAACTTAAAGCACACGGCATTGGGGGTTCAGTATTGATGTGGATAGAGAACTGGCTGGCAAACAGGAAGCAAAGAGTAGGAGTAAACGGGTCCTTTTCACAATGGCAGGCAGTGTCTAGTGGGGTACCGCAAGGCTCAGTGCTGGGACCCCAGCTATTTACAATATATATTAATGATCTGGATGAGGGAATTGAAGGCAATATCTCCAAGTTTGCGGATGACACTAAGCTGGGGGGCAGTGTTAGCTGTGAGGAGGATGGTAGGAGACTGCAAGGTGACTTGGATAGGCTGGGTGAGTGGGCAAATGTTTGGCAGATGCAGTATAATGTGGATAAATGTGAGGTTATCCATTTTGGTGGCAAAAACAGGAAAGCAGACTATTATCTAAATGGTGGCCGACTAGGAAAAGGGGAGATGCAGCGAGACCTGGGTGTCATGGTACACCAGTCATTGAAAGTGGGCATGCAGGTGCAGCAGGCAGTGAAGAAAGCGAATGGTATGTTAGCTTTCATAGCAAAAGGATTTGAGTATAGGAGCAGGGAGGTTCTACTGCAGTTGTACAGGGTCTTGGTGAGACCACACCTGGAGTATTGCGTACAGTTTTGGTCTCCAAATCTGAGGAAGGACATTATTGCCATAGAGGGAGTGCAGAGAAGGTTCACCAGACTGATTCTTGGGATGTCAGGACTGTCTTATGAAGAAAGACTGGATAGACTTGGTTTATACTCTCTAGAATTTAGGAGATTGAGAGGGGATCTTATAGAAACTTACAAAATTCTTAAGGGGTTGGACAGGCTAGATGCAGGAAGATTGCTCCCAATGTTGGGGAAGTCCAGGACAAGGGGTCACAGCTTAAGGATAAGGGGGAAATCCTTTAAAACCGAGATGAGAAGAACTTTTTTCACACAGAGAGTGGTGAATCTCTGGAACTCTCTGCCACAGAGGGTAGTCGAGGCCAGTTCATTGGCTATATTTAAGAGGGAGTTAGATGTGGCCCTTGTGGCTAAGGGGATCAGAGGGTATGGAGTGAAGGCAGGTACAGGATACTGAGTTGGATGATCAGCCATGATCATATTGAATGGCGGTGCAGGCTCGAAGGGCCGAATGGCCTACTCCTGCACCTATTTTGTATGTTTCTATGTTTCTATGTTTCAGACTGATGTCAGGGGAGTGGGAGGTACGTAGATAAGGACGTGTATAGATAAGGAAGTGTAAGGTGTGAAAACAGGACAAAGGGAATGGAGGTCTAGAAGAATGTAGAATAGATCATTGGAGGGTGGGAGAAGGTAACACCAAAACAAACAGAGATAAAATGTAAGATACACAAAAATGCTGGAGAAACTCAGCGGGTGCAGCAGCATCTATGGAGCGAAGGAAATAGGCAATGTTTCGGGCCGAAACCCTTCTTCAGACTGATGGGGGGTGGGGGGGAGAAGGAAGGAAAAAGGGAGGAGGAGGAGCCCGAGGGCGGGGGGATGGGAGGAGACAGCTCGAGGGTTAAGGAAGGGTTAGTTGGAAATATTAAGACTTGTCAGAACTGGGAGGGAGGAGGGAATGGAGAGAGAGGGAATGCAAGGACTATTTGAAGTTAGAGGTCAATGTTCATACCACTGGGGTGTAAGCTGCCCAAGCTAAATAAGAGATGCTGTTGTTCCAATTTGTGCTGGGACTCACCCTGATAATGGAGGAGGCCCAGGACATATAGGTCAGTGTGGTAATGGGAGGGTGGGGGGGAAATCTAACAACTTGTCTGGATAAAAAAAAATTAAACCCAGCTTAGCTTTTACCAGGTTGTGTAAAATCAGCCCCTGGAGGAATTCACAAAATCACAAAAATATTTACAAATGAGTCAATTTAATCAAAATTAATCCCTCCAGTTAAAAAGTCACAAAAACCTACCCTACCCTATATCAGCCTCTCATTATTTCACATATGATTCCATTGCTTTTACTTTCTTTCTATGAGCTAATTCTTTGTTTTGATCGCTCTAAGCTTGCAAATAATTATATTTAAACCAGTATTAAATATACTCGTTATAAGCTTGAAATGCTTTTCTTTGTCCTATTCTAAAACAGAAAATTCTGGAGGATGCTACAGGGTAGGCAGCTTCTGTGGAGATAGGAAGAGTCAATATTTCACATCTGGGATCCTTCGCTAGTTCTAATTAAGATGAATCGAGGACCAGAGGACATAGGTTTAAGGTGGAAAAAATGTAGTAGGAATATCTAAGGGGTTACGTTTTCACACAAAGGGTGGTGGGTGTATGGAACAAGCTGCCAGAGGAGGTAGTTGATGCAGGGACTATCTGAACATTTAAGAGACAGTTAGACAGGTACATGGATAGGACAGGCTTGAAAAGAAATGGACCAAACACAGGCAGGTGGGACTAGTGTAGCTGGGACATCTTGGCTGGTGTGGGCAAGTTGGATCAAAGGGCCTGTTTCCACACTGTATCACTCCATGACTCTATGACTCGAAGAGTTTCAGACCTGAAACAATAATTCTGGTTCTCTTTCCATAATTTGTTAAGTGTTTCCCACATTTTCTGTTTTCATTTCAGATTTCCAGTAGCTGCTGTACTTTTCACATTAATTCAGAATGTTTATTTCAGTTTGTAAAGTTCAAGTGTCCTTTCATCGTAGCTCATAACTTTGACAATAAGAATTAGCCCTCTGACATTTCTCTGCACTGTTGATGGTTGCCTTTTGGTTAGTTGTACACACAAATTTCTCAATATTAGGATTGACCAATTTCTATATATTTTTTTCATTTTCAAGCAATGTTATAATGATTCCTATTCTCTATTAGAAGGGCACGGTGAGTACTAAATCATGAAGATTTTTTTTAACCTAATTCTCAGTTACACCACAAGTAAAGTAAATCTACTCTGTCCACACTGACCATCAAGTACCTATCTATACGAATTATATTTACCAGTACTTCATGCACATCTGCACTGATGGTTCATATATTTAATTTGGATACTTCTTAAATATCGTGAGAGTACTTGCCTCCAAGATCTACTCCTTGTACCTTGTCTCCGTTGGTGGCGCGACCGACGTCGCAGCGGCCTCTGCAGTCCGTCTGTCTTTTTCTATTTTATTGTCCTGTTGAGGGTATAGTTTGTGGTGGGTTTTTGACTGTGTATGTGTGGTGGGTGGGGGAAACTTTTAGATCTCTTCCCTGTACGGGGACCCGACCATTCCCTGTCGGGTCTCCGTTGCAGTTGGGGCCTAGCACCATGGAGGGGCCTCCAACCGGAACGACAGCTCAAGTCACGGAGCCTGCGGAGCTGCGGACCAACCATCGTAGAGCTGGCCAGCTTCGGAGCGTGGAGAGCTGCGGTGGCGTGCTGCTGCGACCCGACTCCGGTGGATGGTGACACCGGGAGCTCGCGGGTCCCCGGTGGGAGACCGCTTTGCGGGGCACCGGCAACGGGGACTTCTCCCGCTCGAAATGCGGGGTTGAGAGTGACCCGGAGCGGCTTTAAATGGCCGCGGACTTGCTAGCGCCCGCCGGGGGCTCCAACATCAAGACCCGGAGCAGGGCCTTACATCGCCCGGCGCGGCCTTAAGTCGCTGTGGGACTTGCAAGCGCCCGCTGGGGGCTTTGACTTTGACATCGGGAGAGGAATGGAGAGCAGGGGAGAGACAAGACTTTGCCTTCCATCACAGTGAGGAGGAGATTCACTGTGATGGATGTTTGTGTAAATTGTGTTGGTGTGTGTCTTGGTTCTTTTCTTGTTTGACTGCAGGAACCAAATTTCGTTTGAACTTCATGTGAGGTTCAAATGACAAATAAACGGTATTATTGTATTGTATCCTTGTACCTTATTACTCCCGAAGAGTCCACCAGGGACTGAACTGGAAGTTAGGAGGGTCATATACAAATCACAATTAAACACTAACCTGCACCCACTAGGGACAATTTTTTACATTTACCAAGCCAATTAACCTACAAACCAAAGAACGTACAAACTCCACACAGACAGCACCCGTATTCGGGATGGGATCCCGGGTCTCCGGCGCTGCATTCGCTGCTACCGCTGCGCCACCGTGACCGCCCCAATCAGAGTATTCCCGATTCCAACCACCCTCTTGGTAAAAAGCTTCCTCAGATCCTCTCTACACCTTGTATCCCTTGCCCTAAACGCATGTCTACTCGTACGTATGTCTCACCGTTTTCCCTCCCCTTGTTTCTGTTACATTTTATTTGTAAATATTTTGTCCGGCACATTCTGTTATCTCCTGGTTTGGAAATGTTGTCAATTTTGATATTATTGTATCTCTTTCATGCGTCACGGGTAGAATTGTTCCAGCTCACAATATTATATATTAGCTCGCATCATATATAATATTGTGAGTTAGAACAATTCTACCGGTGACGCAGAAAGGGATACAATAATATCAAAATTGCCAACATTTTAACCTTTACCCAATCTCTTTTATAAAATCAAGAATTATCCTTTAGCTGCATTTTGATTTAAATCTGTATGGCAGCAAACTCAGTCACGAGAGAGTATTCTCTTTCCGAGACCCCGTTAATTTTACTGGAGCTGTGGATTAAAAATGCAATTAAGTGCAGTAATGCTTTGCATTTGAAATGTATTCCAACAACGTGGAGTGGTATCATCGCCAACCTTCCACACGAGTTGACAGCAAATCTATCTGCCGAGGGAAGGACATCCATTAGTGCAAACACGTCCCAAATTGGCCTCAATAAACACTTCACCGGTATTCCTTGCGTGTTGGATTTTATATATTTGTGTCTCCGAAAGGGATAAGTGAACACCATCCAGCATATTGATCATCTTTTAAATATGTTCTGGCGAAAAAAAACTATCAAGCAGAAATGTTAAATGACTAGGTTTCTCTCTCTATAGATGCTACCTGGCCGCCTATTTTCAACAAATATTGCTTCTAGCAAAGCACACACTGCCAGGGAACTCAGCAGGTCGGGCAACATCTATGGAGGGTGTAGGAAGGAACTGCAGATGCTGGTTTACACCGAAGATAAGACACAAAATGCTGGAGTAATTCAGCGGGACAGGCAGCATCTCTGGAGGGAAGGAATGGGTGGCGTTTCGGTTCGAGACCCTTCTTCAGATTCTAGGAATGTGCAGGCGATGCTTCGGGACCCTTCTTTCCATGTAGGAGGGGGGAGAAAGCTGGAAAAGAGGCGGGACAAAGCCTGGCAAATAGGCGGTGGATTCAGGTGAAGGTGGTTTAATTGGAAGATGGGTGGAGTAAGTGACAAAGACGATGAAAAGGTGATAAAAGAGGTTCTCCCCGCATCAATTAGGCTGAAGGATCCCCCCTCACTTGTCCATTCCCTTTACTGACTGACCCGTTGAGTTCCTCCAGCACTTTTGCTGAATATTCCAGCATCTGCAATTGCCTCATTATGTTGTCTTCATTTAGCCATCATTGCTTTCCGCCTTGACAACTCATTTGCACTTCAATAATGAGTGGTATGGTATGCACTTCAATAATGAGTGGTAGTTTGAATTAACAGCTAGTCTTCAGTGAATTCCACACCTTTTGACCCACGTGGCTATTCTGAATGACTCACAAGCATCGCATCTTTTATTGTGAAGCGGGTGCAAGGTACCGGCACCGTTTCCCTGAACTTTGAGTGAAATACAAACGAAACAGTGGCGCTTTCAACAGATCTGAATTGAACACGAATGTGGTTATTCGCCTTGGTCCCCTACAGTAACCCGATAAGCGCAGACGAAACTTTTTTTTAAAGTCACCGAAGTATTTATTTGGAATTTCCATTTTTTTTAATAAAAACATAAATGAATATATGGTTTCCCAAGTCTCCCAAAATAGTTCTTAAACAATCCGAGGGTTCGACGTGCATATTGCACCGGGGGATTAAGGCTGCTATGTAAAGTCTGATGTCTGAAGTCTGTTGTCCCTGGAGAGGTTTGCAGCTAGCAATGCTCCACCACCTGTCGTGTCGCCAGTTGGCAGTCTTGCTCACCCAAGAGGCGAATCCACCCGCACGTCTGAACGGAGCAGCCGATGGATGGATGGGGGGGAGGGAGAGAGGGAGGGATGTGGGGACGTAAAATGTGCTAAGGCGTAATCTTCCCTTTCGCACGGCACCAGGCAGCACTTGGAAGGATTTGTTTTTGTCTTTAGCTGACGTCAAGTGAGGGAGAGAGAAAAAAAAACCTTAAATCAGCCCTTTAAAAAAAAAATCCACTTGAAAGTACCCTGGAATAATGGAATCCAGCTGTTCGCTGGTAAACTACCTTTTAAAGTAATTTTTGACTAAAATTTTGTCCAGACAGAAAACTTTGGCTCTGGCAGCTGATGATAGAAAAAAAAACAAAGGGGGAAAAAACACAAAGATCGTCGACTTTATATTGAAGACAGTTTTAAAATCCAGAAGTTATAAAAGTTGACAGGTGTGCGTAAAGACTTGGCTGCGCCTTTTAAAAAAAAAACTTGGGATCTGGCAATAACCGTCTGTCATTTTTTTTTTCGCCTTTACATTAGCCATTGAGTTGATAAGTGAGATCGTTGGGTCGGGGCACGGTGAGGAGAGAAGGGAGTGCTTTTGGATCGGAATGTGGAAGCCACTGTGTGATTATCTGGTGGAAATGCTGGCACATCAGTGTCCCCGCTCTCGCTCCTCTGCCTGCTAGAAGCGGCGGCCGCTGCTGGAGGATCAGCCAGAAGAAAGCCCGGCGTGTGCCCAGTTCGACCTGCGTCCACAGCGCTCGCCCACTGCCCCCTCAAATGTCCCTGTCATTAGTATTCCTGCTAATATCGGCTCTCGACTTCCGCCATCATGGATCGGAAGCCCAAATCAACAAGTTCCAGCCCTCCAGTAACAAGGAACCGAACGGTAAGTCTTTATATCCCCCCCTCCTCCCCTCCGGTTGCTCTTTGATGTGGTTCAGTCGGAGTTTGCCCTCCCTTGACGCGCTAACTTGTTTTGTTGTTGTGGCTGCACTCGCTTGCCGGTGTGGCGGGTGTCTGGTCGCCTTGCAGGTATCAGCTTCACAGTAGCCCCCGGCCGGCCACTTCAGATGAAGGCAATCATGACCTACCCCCCTCTCTATCTCTCTCTCTCTCCCCCCGCTCCCTGATGTACGCGGTGCCTAAGGTTTTGACCGCGGGGAATGCGAATTTCCCCTGTGCCAGAATGCAAACGTCTCCTTGGGATACTATTTCTGTAAAAGCGCTCCTCCAAAATCTTTGCATTATGTATGCAGCCTCACCCTGTAACTCTGTATAACAATGATACGTTTAAAAAAGAGAGATCCAAAGAAAGGGTTTAAGTTTTCCACTTTCTTGCGTCTGAAGTGGAGCTGGCGTGCTTTTATTTTTTTATTTATTAAAAGCCAGAGCCACGCTGCTTGTAAACGCGATGACATCTGGCACCTGCAGGCAGCCAGGGCGGCGATCAAAGAGCAAGCACTAACAAAGCTGGCCTCACAGTCAGAGAACTTGGAAGAGCCAGTGGGAGCGATCAAAAGAGCCAGCCAGCCAGCGAATGAGTTGCACACTGACAGACAGCCGCCAGGTCTTCCAAAGCCGCCACTATCTCATCTTGAGAGCTGTGCACACATACACGAGAGCGCTGATTGCCCGATTGATTTATTTCAACTCTGAAGGGGGCCGTTCGGCCCACTGGTTCTGTCACATTAGTCACACTGAATTGCTGAGGTCATTTGCGCGTATCTGCGATAAAGCAACTCGTGGAATCAAAGAGCCACTGTGATATTTTGTAGCCTTTTATTTTATAGATTTAAGAGCACTTCAGGAAAATTGGGTTTAAAGCGACGCAGCTCGTTTTGACTTTTCCCCTTTATTTAATCGCAACCGAGAATGTAAAGGTGCGCTCCCTCCCTCTCTCTCTCTGGCAGCCCTCCTGGCAAACCTAAAAAACTGGTGCATCAAAAGCTATGATAAATCCACTCTCCCCGTTCATTACTACCTAATTATATGGCTTAGAGACTTGACAGTGTTTTAGATTACAAACCAGTCTGGATAATAAGAAGGATGGGAGGCATAAGATTCCTGTGTTTTTTTTAAGTGGCCCAGCCTGAGTAAGAAATGGTTGGAACAAACCAGCGTGGGCTCGGACGAAACTAAAAATCGCGATTAGTTTAATAAATATGCCCCGGTGAAATTAGATTTATGGACATCATATTCTGTTTAACAATTTGCAGCTGAGATCACAGGGTTACATCAAAGGATTTCATGCTTTAAAAGTCCAGCACTTGTTCAAGAAGTAAAACCGTGAAAAAACGCTGAGTTATTCTGTTCTCTGTGTTGATCACATCATGAAATGATTTTCATTCTTATATGTGGTGATAATGGCATGTTACGTGTAATCCAGGTAAATGGTGGTTAGTCAGTGCACAGCAGCGGTTCTAAACAGCATCAGCTGATGTTGTACCCGGGAACAGTGCTGGACTTCTGCAGTAATGTGAATCAGACTGTGAAATCTGCTGGAGTTGATCATTACAAAGTAGATTCAGACACTGCTAATTTACATGCTTGTGTCTGTATTTTTATAGTGTGATTTTGTTTTAAAGTGTATTGAACCATATTTAGTAAGGTTCCAAATTGTGCTGTCTGAGAATCAGCTTTTTGATGTCCACAATGTATCAGAGTTCCAGGTGTGTGAGTGTGTGTTGAAAAGTGAAAGTCTAAGGATCAGGTGCTGGTGCAATAGGCCGTCCTCTCAGCTGCTGGTCTCATCATTGACTGCAGCATTGGAGCACTGATCAACTGTCGAGATGAGCGGGATGCATTTCACATTCGGCCTCTCAGCTTAATAGGGAAAAATAAGTGCTTGTGTTATTTTACGAAACATGCCTTTAACCCAATGTTCTTATTTTAATGGCATATTTAGTCATACAGTGTGGTAACAGGCCCTTCGGCCTAACTTACCCACACCGACCAACTTGTCCCAGCTACACTAGTCCCACCTGCCTGCGTTTGGTCCATATCCCTCCAAACCTGTCCTATCCATGTACCGGTCTGTTTCTTAAATGTTGGGATAGTCCCTGCCTCAACTACCTCCTCTGGCAGCTTGTTCCATACACCCACTACCCTTTGTGTGAAAAAGTTACCCCTCAGATTCCTGTTAAATTATTTCCGTTACCTTAAGCCCATGTCCTCTGGTTCTCAATTCACCTACTCTGGGCAAGAGACTCTGTGCATCTACCCGACCTATTCCTCTCTTGATTTGATATATCTCTATAGGATCACCCCACATCCTCCTGCGCTCCAAGGAATAAAGGACAAAAGGACAAAGGACTTATTGTCACATACACCAATTGGTGCAGTGAAATTTGAATTACCTTGCAGCACACAGATAAGACAAACACAACACTATAGAATTTAACATAAAACATAAAACATAAAACATCCCCCACTGCGGAATCAATGTTTCCCACTGTGAGGGAAGGCAACAAAGTTCAGAACTCTTCCTCATGTTTACCCGTGGTCGAGTCCCAGCCTGCTCAACCCCTGCCTATAGCTCACACCCTCTAATCCTGGCAACATCCTCATAAATCTAATCTGTACCCTTGTATTTAAAGTGTTCAAGAAGGAACTGCAGATGCTGGAAAATCGAAGGTACACAAAAATGCTGGAGAAACTCAGCGGGTGCAGCAGCATCTACGGAGCGAAGGAAATAGGTGACGTTTCGGGTCCGAAGAAGGGTTTCGGGCTGAAACGTCACCTATTTCCTTCGCTCCATAGATGCTGCTGCACCCGCTGAGTTTCTCCAGCATTTTTGTGTACTTTTGTATTTAAATTTTTTTTAATTAGCTTTCCAGCATTTATATCAGCCAGGGTACTAGAAACTGTTTTGAAGTTGTGAGTAGTTGATGGGCTGCCAAAGGTGTCATGATGTTCCTAGTCATTGCAGGAGTTGAGAAGCAGAGGACAAATTGTATCCATCTATTTGTATCAGATTAATACATGCATGGGGTGTCATTGGAGTCAATAATCAGCAACCATGCATTGTTTAGTTTAGTTTATTGTCACATGTACCGAGGTACAGTGAAAAGCTTTTGTTGTGTGCTAACCAGTCAGCGGAAAGACAATACATGATTACAATTGATCCATTCACAGACTATAGATGCATGATTAAGGGAATAATGTGACTAACATTTATTACAAAATAAAGCCAGTAAAGTCTGATCAAAGATAGTCCAAGGGTCTCCAATGAGGTAGATAGTAGTTCAGGACTGCTCTCTAGTTGTTGGTAGAATGGTTCAGTTGCCTGATAACAGCTTGGAAGAAACTGCCCCTGAATCTGGAGAATACACCTACCCATTGTATTTAAAATATAAAAATTATGTAAACATAAACAGAAAATATTGAAATTGCTGGTCAGTGAGCGATGCAAAAGAAAAAAAAAACACAGTAAATGGCTCAAAATGGTAATACATTCTACCAAATAAACTATTAACAAAAATCAAAATATTGGCACATAATTTTGTAAGTGATAGATTAACTTTTTTTTCTCTAATTTTCTCCCCAGTTGTTATATGGATCTAATTGCCCGCAGTTCACAAAGTATGTATTGTATTAATATAATGCCTTTAACAGATTAAAATTGCATCAACTGCTTCACAGGAGCATTTATCAAAGATTGGCATGGAGTCAAATAAAATAACCACATGAAACGTGACCGAAAAGTTGCCTGAGGAAATAGATTGTAATAATCAACCCGGACATTGAGAGGGGTAGTGCTGTCTAAGGAACAGAGATTAAATACAAGTAATTTAGGAGTCTGTATGCATGAAACACAGAAAGTTAGCAGGAAATAGGAAAGACAATGGAAAATTGGCCTTGTTTCAAGGGATTTGGAAGATAAAATTAGGGGTCTTATTACAGCAACATAGGGTGATCGTGAGACTCTATCTCGAGTAATGCAAATTATTTTGTTCCAACTATTTAGCCAAAAAGTCCCTTCAGCCCAGCTCAGCCATGACAACCAAGACGCCCTCTATAGTCATCTCATTTGATCTATATCCCTCAAAACCTTTCCTATTCCTGTACCTGTCCAAATTTGTTTTCAATTTTGTTACAGTAGCTGCCTCAACCATTTCTTTGGGCAGCTGACTCCATATACATACCATGCTCTGTGTGGAAAAATAAACTGTCCTACAGGTTTCTATTAAATTAGTCCTTTCTTACCTTAAACCTATGCCCTGTAATTCTTGATTCCCCAACCATGGAAAAAGGCTGTGTGCAATCACCCTATCTATGCCCTTCATAATTTTATATACTTCCGTAATATTACCTCCCAGTCTCCTACACTCTACGGAAAAATGTCCTAGCCTACATAACCTCTCCTTATGACTCAGTCCCTTGGGTCCGAGAACATTGGCAAGACGAAACATAGACTTGGTGACCATTTCGATGAACGATGCGCTCAGTCTGCGGAGGTCTATGGAACTCCCTGTTGCTAACCATTTTAACTACCCTTTCCATTTCCACACTGACATTTATGTCTTGGGCCTATTCCACTATAAGAGTGAGGCCACAGGTAAACTGGAGGAACAACACATCATATTCCACAACGATATGAACAATGAATTCTCCAATTTTAGGTATCCCCTCACGTCCCCCAAACCCACCCCTCCCCCAACCACACCCCCCTGCTTTCTCCCCTCCTGTATTTTTCTTTCAACCCCCTTCCTCCAAACCACTGTGCTCTGCCTGGATTCCTACCTCCTTTTATTGATTAGTATGGATGTCAGAGGTTATGGGGAGAAGGCAGGAGAATGGGGTTGAGATGGTAAGATAGATCAGCCATGATTGAATGGCGGAGTAGACAATGAACTAAATGGCCTAGTGCTGCTCCTATAACCTCTGAACTTCTCCCCTCCAACTCCCCTACCTACCCCCCTTCTGCTCTTATCTCTGACATTTGTACCAATCATCTGCCTGTCAAACAGCCCCCTCGCCTACGTCCACCTATTATCTGACACGCTTTGTTCTGCTTTTCCATCTTTCTTCTCCCCATCCCAACTATCAGTCTGAAGAAGAGTCTCGACCCGAAATGTCACCTATCCATGTTCTCCAGAGATGCTGCCTGACTTGCTGAGTTGCTCCAGCATTTTGTGTCATTTTGTGTATTAAAAAGCATCTGCAGTTCTTTGTTTCAACATCCTTATACAGTGGCTTGCAAAAGTATTCATACCCCTTGAACTTTTCCACATTTTGTCACGTTACAACCACAAACATAAATGTATTTTATTGGGATTTTATGTGATAGACCGACACAAAGTGGTGCATAATTGTGAAGTGGAAGGAAAATGATACATGGTTTTCAAATTTTTTTACAAATAAAAAACTGAAAAGTGTGGCGTGCAAAAGTATTCAGCCCCCCTGAGTCAATACTTTGTAGAACCACCTTTCGCTGCAATTACAGCTGCAAGTCTTTTGGGGTATGTCTCTACCAGCTTTGCACATCTAGAGACTGAAATTTTTGCCCATTCTTCTTTGCAAAATAGCTCAAGCTCAGTCAGATTGGATGGAGAGCGTCTGTGAACAGCAATTTTCAAGTCTTGCCAGAGATTCTCAATTGGATTTAGGTCTGGACTTTGACTGGGCCATTCTAACACATGAATATGCTTTGACCTAAACCATTCCATTGTAGCTCTGGCTGTATGTTTAGGGTCGTTGTCCTGTTGGAAGGCGAACCTCCGCCCCAGTCTCAAGTCTTTTGCAGACTTTAACAGGTTTTCTTCCAAGATTGCCCTGTATTTGGCTCCATCCATCTTCCCATCAACTCTGACCAGCTTCCCTGTCCCTGCTGAAGAAAAGCATCCCCACAGCATGATGCTGCCACCGCCATGTTTCACAGTGGGGATGGTGTGTTCAGGGTGATGTGCAGTGTTAGTTTTCCGCCACACATAGCGTTTTGCATTTAGGCCAAAAACTTCAATTTTGGTCTCATCTGACCAGAGCACCTTCCTCCACATGTTTGCTGTGTACCCCACATGGCTTGTGGCAAACTGCAAACGGGACTTCTTATGCCTTTTTTTCAACAATGGCTTTCTTCTTGCCACTCATCCATAAAGGCCCGATTTGTGGAGTGCACGACTAATAGTTGTCCTGTGGACAGATTCTCCCACCTGAGCTGTGGATCTTTGCAGCTCCTCCAGAGTTACCATGGGCCTCTTGGCTGCTTCTCTGATCAATGCTCTCCTTGCCCGGCCTGTCAGTTTAGGTGGACGGCCATGTCTTGGTAGGTTTACAGTTGTGCCATACTCTTTCCATTTTCGGATGATGGATTGAACAGTGCTCCATGAGATGTTCAAAGCTTGGGATATTTTTTTATAACCTAACCCTGCTTTAAACTTCTCCACAATGTTATCCCTGACCTGTCTGGTGTGTTCCTTGGGCTTCATGATGCTGTTTGTTCACTATGTTCTCTAACAAACCGCTGAGGCCTTCACAGAACAGCTGTATTTATACTGAGATTAGATTACACACAAGTGGACTCTATTTACTAATTAGGTGACTTCTGAAGGCAATTGGTTGCACTGGATTTTATTTAGGGGTATCAGAGTAAAGGGGGCTGAATACTTTTGCACGCCACACTTTTCAGTTTTTTATTTGTAAAAAAATCTGAAAACCATGTATAATTTTCCTTCCACTTCACAATCATGCACCACTTTGTGTTGGTCTATCACATAAAATCCCAATAAAATACATTTACATTTGTGGTTGTAACGTGACAAAATGTGGAAAAGTTCAAGGGGTATGAATACTTTTGCAAGCCACTGTATATATTTTCTGCGCTCTTTCCATCTTAATGGTATCTTTCCTAAAGCAGGGTGACCAAAATTGAACACATTACTACATATTGATTCATTGGAGGCAGTTCAAGAAGGTAGATTTACATTGGGTATGCAGGCAATGTCCTTTGAAGAAAGGTAAAACAGTTGGGGATCCTATTCTTCATAAGTTCATAAGTTATAGATGCAGAATTAAGTCTACTCCATCGTTCAATCATGGCTGATCTATCTTTCCCTCCCAACCCCATTCTCTCGCCTTCTCCCCATAACCCCTGACACCCATACTAATCTACAATCTGTCAATCTCTGCCTTAAAATATCCATTGACTTGGCCTCCAGCTGTCTGTGGCAATTAATTCCACAGATTCACCACCTTCTTTTGGAGGTTGAAAGGATGAGGCAATCTCATTGAAACATATAAGTTTCTTTGGGAGCTGGACAGGGTAAATTCTGAGAGGTCGTTTTCTCTCATGGAGAGCCCTGGACCAGAGAGCATGCTCAGAGTAAGATGTCACCCATTTAAGACTGTGATGAGGAAGTATTTTGTCTTTCACGGGTGTGAATCTTTAGAACGTCTTGCCACCACATCATGGGGACAGAATGCTACTGTATATTTAAGCCTGAATTAAGTAGAATTATGATAATAGGGGATGTTATGATGAAGGGGAATTATGATCTTGGGGAAGTCCAGAACAAGGGGTCACAGTTTAAGGATAAGGGGGAAGTCTTTTAGGACCGAGATGAGAAAAACATTTTTCACACAGAGAGTGGTGAATCTCTGGAATTCTCTGCCACAGAAGGTAGTTGAGGCCAGTTCATTGGCTATATTTAAGAGGGAGTTAGATGTGGCCCTTGTGGCTAAAGGGATCAGGGGGATGGAGAGAAGGCAGGTACAGGATACTGAGTTGGATGATCAGCCATGATCATATTGAATGGCGGTGCAGGCTCGGAGGGCTGAATGACCTACTCCTGCACCTATTTTCTATGTTTCAATGATTGAGGGCAGGAGGAGAACTTGAGGGGATATTAGATTAACCATGATTATATTGAGGGCTAAGCAGATTCAAAAGTCTGATTATCTTTTACCTGTTCTCACTAATTGTTGTCTTGGGAAGCACTTTCAGTAAGAAAGCATGGATGCCAATAATAGCAACATGTATTTATCGACTTCTTTAATGCAGTTTAAGTATCCCATTACTTCGCAGTAGTTTTCACAATTGTCAGTTGAATCAATGATCTAAGATAGGTGCTGAGGAACTGTTTTGTGAAATATGTGGAATCAGAGGTTTTTATGAAGGTGTTTGAGGACAGCTGAAGGCAAAGCTCGCCATGGAAGACTGAAGTAAACGGAGAAGCACTTGGTCAAAATTGGAGGAAGGTAGATTTATCAAAGTATTCTAGAGTTGTCCGAACTGAGAGAGATAGGGGTAGTAATCTATGAAAGGATTTGCATATGATTACAAATTTACCGTGTGAGAACATGGTGGATGAGGAAGGTAGTTGAACACCGGGCTTTGACACCAAGGATGCAGAGTTCCATCACATCCCACGTCAGTTATAATGGAAATTCTAATTCTTGGCTTGTTTCTGCCGAACTCAACTATGTCCTGTGGTTCTCGTTTCTCCTACTCTGTGC
The DNA here is from genome assembly GCF_010909765.2 of Amblyraja radiata. Lineage (NCBI taxonomy): Eukaryota > Metazoa > Chordata > Chondrichthyes > Rajiformes > Rajidae > Amblyraja > Amblyraja radiata. Next base: position 20,377,224 of record NC_045956.1, read on the forward strand.
GCCTAACCGATCTATTCCTCACATGATTTTGTACACCTCTATGAGATCACCCCTCATCCTCCTGCGCTCCAAGGAATAGAATCCTAGCCTGCTCAACCTCTCCCTGTAGCCTAGGCATCTCGAGGCCTGACATCCTCGTGAATCTTCCAGCACCCTTTCCAACTTCTTTTGTAATATATCTCAATCCATGTTGCAAAATGGACGGTGTGCTTTCCTTCCCTTCGTAACATATTATTTTCTGATGCTATCAATCTTTGGTGGATTGAAGTAACAGAAACACCAGGAAAGTCATTGATGCAAAGTGATATCAAGCATTCATATAGAAAAGATATACACAAATGCTGGAGTAACTCAGTGAGACAGGTAGTATCTCTGGAGAGAAGGAATTGGTGAAGTTTTGGGTCAAAACCCTTCTTCAGACAATAGATAAATTAGCTTCCTTGAAGTAGGGGTACGCTATATCCTCTGTGCAACTAGCACTGGATTAAGAAAGCATCTTTATTACAATAATCTCAGTTTAACTTCTCCATTATTTATGATGAGGTGGAAATAAAGTAATAATGTATACATAGTCAAATTTGTACATTTCCAATGATCGTCGATTTAGGAAGAATTTTGTCGGTGAGAAGGTCGGGTATACTTCAAGAATTATCTTGGGGGGAAAAAAAAAATCCTTTATGAGTTTAAGTGTTAGTTCTGTAAAGATGTTTCAGCTGGTCATTCCAATTGGGATTTATAAATAAAGATTGGGATTTATTTTTTGCTTCTCGCATCCTTAAGGTAATTGCAAAACACTTCTCCACAAACAAATTGTGTTTGAAGTGGAAACTAATGTAAGCTTAACATGTTGACTTAATCTGTATATATCCTAGCAATTGCGTTTTTTTAAGTTGCTCTTATTGACTGATTGCTTGGGTGCATTGTGCAAACCTACAGAGACATATTGTGGAGGAAGGAACAAACCAAAGATAGACACGAAAAGCTGGAGTAAATCACCGGAACAGGCAGCATCTCCGAAGAGAAGGAATGGGTGACGTTTCCAGTCAAGACCCTTCTTCTGACGAAGGAGTATTAATATTAATGAAAATTAAGGAGAATTAGTATTAATGCCACAGTATTTCACTGGAGAGAAGGAATATGTGACGTTTCGGGTCTTTACTGTGGCATTAATGCTAATTTCAAGGATGGGATTGCAGAATAAATGGCACAGCATATCACAGTGGGAGGAAAAAGATAAACAGATGTAGAGTGCATTCCAAACAATTGAATAAAACAGCAGCATGTCAACACTAAATGTTACAAAGTGTTTTTGTATTTGATCTGAGAGAACTGTATGGTTTAAGAATTTCCATTCTTGACGCATCTAAATTTTCTTTTTTTTTGTACTGAACTTTAATGCTTTATACATGCGGAATATTTATTAAATTCGAGAGCAAAGACTGGCATGATGCTTATAGGCGCCATGCTTACAGCTGCTGAGTGTGAACATTCCCAGGTGATTTTACCGCTGATTTTTTCCCCCACTGCTTCTCTGTGGAAAACATCCAGGTTTCCACTCCCTGATTATACATCACAGCATGACTGAAGGCCTGAAACATGCTACCTGTGGGAAATCGCAGCTCAGATGTTGTGTCTATCATTATGTGGCATGCAGAGTTTCCAGTGTAAAATACTGCACCACTTGAATTCTTTGAAATATAATCTTTCAAATTACATTTTTTGACATTGCTCACAAAAAAAAAATCAACTTAAAAAAAAGAATCAGTCACAGCATGTAAACCTTGCAAGCAAGGCCTGTATTACTGCCCAATACTATTTGCCCTTGACAAGGCAGTGGTGATCACCATTCTTGTACTGTTGTGTTTCACATGGAGTCAGCACAGTACATTAGGCAGGAAATTCCAGGATTTTTACCTAGCAATCATGAACGAACGGAAATATATTTCCACGTCACTCTGCCGTGTGGCTCAGAACAAAATTGAAGGACTTGGCGTCGCAACATTTCTGTTGCCCCTTGAACTTCATAAAGTAGTTGGGAGCTTTATGGAGGAAATCTGGCCACTCATTGCAGTGTATTTTCATGTGGAAACAACACCTGTGGAGCTGGGAGTGAATATTCAATGTGAAGGATAGGAAAAGTGGATAAGCCTCTTTGTTCTAACTGTTGTCAAGGAGCGTTAATGTTGTTTAATCTCCTCTCATCCAGGCAAGTGGAGAATATCTCATCCTCCCCTTGATTTGTGCTCTCTAGATGACAGAAAAGGGCTTTGGGGAATCAGATGAGCATCTCGTCACAGAAAACCCACCCCCTGATGGGTTTATTTTACCACTATTTACCTAGCAGGTGCAGTCAAGTTACTTATCGATAGTGATACACATAATGTTATTAGTGGGAGTTTTGATGGTAATGCTATTGATGTTAGTGGTTAGGTTTTTGTGATTAGAAATTAATATTGCTTGATCTCTGTATAACCATATAACCATATAACAATTACAGCACGGAAACAGGCCATCTCGGCCCTACAAGTCCGTGCCGAACAATTTTTTTTCCCTTAGTCCCACCTGCCTGCACTCATACCATAACCCTCCATTCCCTTCTCATCCATATGCCTATCCAATTTATTCTTAAATGATACCAACGAACCTGCCGCCACCACTTCCACTGGAAGCTCATTCCACACCGCTACCACTCTCTGAGTAAAGAAGTTCCCCCTCATGTTACCCCTAAACTTCTGTCCCTTAATTATGATGAATGTCACTTGACAGTTGAGCTTGGATGATATCCATGTCCTGCTGCCTGCATTCCCCCCCCCCCCCCCCCCCCCCCACTATCTGAAGAGTTGCAAAATGATCTTAACATCCTCAAGTCATCAGTGAACTCCAACACTTCTGGCATTATGCTGGTGAAAGTCAATGATATAACAGCTCATGTTGTTTGGGCCAAGAATATTGTCCCAAGGAACACTGGAAACAACGTCTTGGGGCCGAAGTCATTTGCTCCCAACAACCACAGGCATTTCCCTTTGTGCAAGTTATGAGTCCAGCCAGTGAAAAGTGCCGGTATTCTTCCTGATTCCCATTGACATATATTTTGGCAGGGTTAGTTTAATTCTGTCACCTAACCTATAGAAATTTAATTCCTTTGTGTAAGTTTGGACAAAGATTGTATTGAGGTCTGGAGCTGTGTGGCCCTGATGGCACGCGATATTATACCTGTGATACTATATATTACAGGAAATGTGCGTTTTAACCTACATATTTATGAATCTATCCAAATATTTTAACATGCATTTTCCATAATAAGTAGTAAGTGAGTAACTAAGTGAGTAATTTAATACCCAAGTTTGTACAAACATACAAGGATAGTTGTATCTGCTCTACCAACTGAAATCAGTCCTTCTTTAGTTTAGAGATACAGCACGGGACAAGGCCCTTCGACCCACTGAGTCCGTGCCGACCAGCGATCCCTGCACATTAACATTATCCTACACACACGAGGGATGATATAAAATTGATACCAAGCCAATTAACCTACAGACCTGTACGTCTTTGGAGTGTGGGAGGAAACCGAAGATCTAAGAGAAAACCCTTGTGTTCACGGGGTGAATGTACAATCTCCGTACAGACAGCACCTGTAGTCGGGATTGAACCCGGGTCTCTGGCGTTGTAAGCGCTGGAAGACAGCGACTCTACCGCTGCTTCACCGTGCCGCCCGTGTTGTATATATTTAGGCCCATTATGGAAAATGATTAACCTAAATAATAATTTAGATTTAATAACCTCAATGAAAATATGCATAAACATAATGAAAAGCAAATGAAATTCCTATGGATAAATTCATGGCCTAATTTTATTCGAGAGGATAGCAAAAAGTTGAATATCTTGATGCCTTCTGAAACTTGACATTTTCTCATTTTAAAATCAAATACTTCAGCTCGGGAAAGTATGATTCAGTATGACAGGGGAAGTCAAGGGCAGTATAAAAATAAAAGAGAAGATGTATATCATAGCAAAGATGAGCGGGAAGCCAGAGGATTGGGAAACTTTTAAAGATCAACAGAAGGTAACCAAAAAGGCAATACGGGGAGAAAAGAGGAAGTACGAAGGTAAGCTAGCCAAGAATATAAAGGAGGATAGTAAAAGCTATGTGAAGAGGATATGTGAAGAGGACAAAAATAGTTAAGACAAATGTGGGTCCCTTGACGACAGAAGCAGGTGAGTTTATTATGGGGAGCAAGGAAATGGCAGATGAGTTGAACAGGTACTTTGGTTCCGTCTTCACTGAGGAAGACATAAACAATCTCCCAGATGTACTAGGGGACAGAGGACCTAGAGTGACAGATGGAAATTCACATTAGACAGGAAATGGTGTTGGGTAAACTGATGGGACTGAAGGCAGATAGATTCCCAGGGCCTGCTGGTCTGCATCCCAGGCTATTCAAGGAGTTGGCTCTAGAAATTGTGGACGCATTGGTGATCATTTTCCAATGTTCCATAGATTGTGGATCAGTTTCTGTGGATTGGAGGGTAGCTAATGTTATCCCACTTTTCAAGAAAGCAGGGAGAGAGAAAGCAGGGAATTATAGACCAGTTAGCCTGACATCGGTGGTGGGGAAGATGCTGGAGTCGATTATCAAGGATGTAATAGCGGCGCATTTGGATAGTAGTAACAGGATCGATCCAAGTCAGCATGGATTTACAGAGGGGAAATCATGCTTGACAAATCTTCTGGAATTTTTTGAGGATCTAACAAATAAAATGGACAAGGGAGAGCCAGTGGATGTAGTGTACCTGGACTTTCAGAAAGCATTTGATAAGGTCCCACATAGGATATTGGTGGGCAAAATTAGAGCACATGGTATTGGGGGTAGGGTATTGATATGGATAGAAAATTGGTTGGCAGACAGGAAACAAAGAGTAGGGATTAACAGGTCCCTTTCAGAATGGCAAGCAATGACTAGTGGGGTGCCGCAAGGCTCGGTGCTGGGACCGCAGCTATTTACAATATATATTAATGATTTAAATGAAGGAATTAAAAGTAACATTAGCAAATTTGCAGATGAAACAAAGCTGGGTGCCTGTATGAACTGTGAAGAGGATGCTATGAGGATGCAAGGTGACTTGGACAGGTTGGGTGAGTAGGCAGAGGCAATATAATGTGGATATATGTGAGGTTATCCACTTCGGTGGCAAGAACGGGAAGGCAGATTATTATCAGAATGGTGTTAGGTTAGGAAAATGGAAGTACAATGAGACCTGCCTGATATTAGAAAACCAGCATTTAAAACCGTATGTAAAATGTATCATCTTACTGGTATGAAAAAGAATATCAAAAAAGAAAATTGTTTATTTGCTTTTCTAATTATCTGCATCTTCCTGATATCTGGGTGGATCAGTGTTTCTGGTTCTCCGCTTATGAAAATGAGATTATCTTTCAGAGCATGGGCGTCAACTTTGAGGTATCCAGTGTCGGCTTCATTATGTGGAAGCTTAATAAAGGTTTGTGACGCATATCTAATCTGTGTGGTTTATTTTCTTAAACAATTAGAAAAAATGTATCTCATGCAGTTAATGACTTAATTTGGCATCACCCCATACAGCCGGGAGGTAAGGAGGAGACAGCAACTGCAGATGCTGGAATCCTGGAGCAAAAGAACAAACTGCTAGAGAAACTCAGTGTTAGGCAGGATCTGTGGAGAGAAATGGATGACATTTCTGGTTGAGACCATTTCTCAGACTGATGGTGATTGAACAGGCTGGTAGAAAGATGAGCGGGGTTAGGATTGGGGCCAGAAGCTGGAAAGGAATAGGTGGGTCCAGGGTAAGGAGTGGTTGAATGGCAGATAAGTCAGGTGGGGGAATGGAGATCGTAACCAAGGCATGAGGTGGCAAGTGAGGGAGACAATGGAATACAAATGGTTGAATCTGCAAAGAAAGTAAGGTGGGGAGTTAAATGTAGAGCCGGAGGGAGGGATGGTAGGTGGATGGGAATGGGGGTGAAGATAAATTGAGAACCCAAAGTAAGAAGGAATGGGTGATGAGTTCATGAAGGATATAGAGGAAGTGAATATTGCTTGTCTATGTCCCTCCACAGATGCTGCAGAACTTGCCGAGTGCATTCAGTTGTATTTTTTGGAGGCTGGTTGGGGTCTGCACACTGCTTGGTGGCAGTGTTGGTGGTAGTGATAAGGTGGAAGGTACCATTGTGGTCAAAGTAAACCAGTACCTGGCATCACTTAGAGTATACATACATTTCAGCGTGACCAATGCATTCTCCGCATGGCTATGAAGTATTGTCATCAGCTTGGCAAAAAGGTAAAGCAATGGTGCATTTGATTTAAATATAAAGTAGAAAAAACTGTTGCACAGGAATCTTCATTGAGATGTTCTCTGGGTAGTTCATAAGCCATAGCAGCATATGTAGACCATTCAACCCATCGAGTCTACTGCCCCATTCAATCATAGTTGATCTATCTTTCCTTCTCAACCCCATTCTCCTGCCTTCTCCCTGACACCTTGACACCCTTGAGTATTTTCAGGACTATACAAGGCATGGTGTTTTTCAAGGAATAGAATTCATTACTAACTCACAGTGAAGGAATCCCTTGGTAGCAGTGAATATAAAATAATTGAACTTATATTTAAGTGAAAGAACAATGAGTTCAGGACTAGTATCTTTTATGTTTTTACTTGGACAATATGAGGTCATGAAGCCAAACAAATGTAAACTGGCAAGTTAGGTTTAAGTGATTGGTCAATTGACATACAATGGGAGATAGTTAAGGGGATCTTTCTGAGTATGAAATGGGAAAGAAAAAATTCCAAGGGGCTGACCCATCATTCTGGTTAATGAAAAAGGATGAAGATGGTATCAAACTAAAAGTAAAAACATGTTTTTGTAGAAAGTTGGATAGAAGGTCAGAAGATTGGATTGAATATTAAAAAAACACCAAACAACATAAATGTTAGCATGGATGGGCTGGACCTAGGGGTTTGCTTCCATGTAGTACAGAGTTCTCTCACTTCAGATACGTTAGAATTGAAGTGGGTAGCATACGTGCTTTTACCTGAAAAGACCAGTGACTGGTCTCTTTGGCTCCGGAAAAGTCAAATGCAAACATTACCTTTCCAAAGCTGCTCCTCCAGCTTCTCTGGGCCCGACAAAAATACTGCCCTGGGCACATGGACCTTTCTCCACTCACCCCAACCTGGCTTCACCTCTTCACCCTGGGGCATAGATGTCGATGCCAGGGCTCACCTTGTTCCAAGACTGTGGAAGTGCCTTCAGGTGCACTTTTTAGCACCCGCAGGTCAATGGTGGAACTGCAAATAGGCACCGAACATGATACTGTTTAAGAAGGAACTGCAGATGCTGGAAAATCGAAGGTAGGCAAAAATGCTGGAAAAACTCAGTGGGTGAGGCAGCAAAGGAAATAGGCAACGTTTCGGGCCGAAACCCTTCTTTAGTCTGAAGAAGGGTTTTGGCCCGAAACGTTGCCTATTCTTTCTCTCCTGATGCTGCCTCACCCGCTGAGTATCTCCAGCATTATAATCTACCACTGTAAATAAGCAAATTACACAGTCGGGAGTTCAAAGTCGTCTTTAATCTGTACACATAGTCTAGCGGTACAGCAGGTTGGTAGTTGTTAGTTCATCGTTACCGCTTCCAAGACTGCCTGGTGTAGCAAGTGGGTGTTGGTATAAAGCATACAGTAAGGTGGGGTTAGTGATGCTATTTCTACTATGATTGGTTCACATGCAATAACCAATCTACATCCTTCCCCGTAAAGAGCGAATATAGTTAAACACTCATGCGACTTCCGAATTTAAACATACTCGCCGTATCTGTCGGGCGGTCTACTAATGCGGCCCGAACGTGTACGGACCAACCCCTCTCTCTCCGTGCCAGAAAAGTTAGTGGGAGAGGGAGGCAGTGAACCCGGAAGTGAGAAAGCAGCAGGGGACACTTGAGGTGACCGATAGGGGGAGCATGCGGGAGAGGTAGTGTTGTTGTTAGTCATAGCCGCCGGTCGCGGTGGAAAACGGGACATGCTGGGACTAGTGGTGGCCACAGCAGCAGACGGCTGGGACAATAAAGGTGGAGCAAAAGGATCGGCTGGTGGAGGTCGTAGTTCCTTTACAGACAGCAAGTGTTGGCGGCTCTGTCGGTACAGGGCGCCATCAACATCGACAAGGTAGGATCGGGGTTCCTTGGACGGGCCAACAACGCAACCTAGACGGGAATGTCCCATAGTAGTTTGCAAGTGGAAGACTTGGCCCCGCAGTAATGGTTTCAGCGAAAGACTTGTCATATGATCGTTTCTGGATGTTGTATTCTCCTGAATGTGCTTCTGGACCGCAGCTGGCTTCAGCACCTGTGGCACCAGCTTCTGCTAGGCAATTGGTATCGGAGGTCGTGTTGTTCTGGACATCAGGCGTTGGGCTGGTGAGCCCAGGACCCTGTATCTAGCGATGTTTCTGAGGTTTAAAAGGTCGAGGTACACATCCGACTTGGCTAGGTGGATGCGTTCCATCTAACGGCCCGTTCGGCGAGCCCGTTACTTTGAGGGTATTCGGGGCTGCTCGTGATATGGTGGAAGTTCCATCGGTTGGCAAAGTGTTTGAAAGCGTGGCTGGTAAATTGTCTTCCGTTGTCGGTTTGCAGACGGACAGATGCGCCGAATGTGGAAAAGTGTCTCTGTAGCTTTAGGTTGTTGTCATGCCGTATACCAGGATGTGTCTCTGCCATATACCAGGATATCATCTACGGTGATGGCACACGGGAGTCCTTGGAACAGCTGTTCCATGTTTCTCTGGAAGACTTCGCTGGCCGAATTGATGCGGAATGGCATCCTGAGAAATTTAAATCTGCCAAACAGTGTGGCAAACGTGGTCAGGTTTGATGACTCGTCATCTACTCGTTCTCATGCAATAACCAATCTACAACCTCCAACAATGCAATGGAATGTTACGATCTACGAAGGCACAGTGTGCTTTTTTAAAACCTTTGAACTTCCTTTGGCCGGAGCCCTAGAACCACAGTTCGTGTATATGGGTAGACATTGATTGGACTCATTATTCATAGAAACATAGAAAATAGGTGCAGGAGTAGGCCATTTGGCCCATCGAGCCAGCACCGCCATTCAATATGATCATGGCTGATCATCCAGAATCAGTACCCCGTTCCTGCTTTCTCACCATATCCCTTGATTCTGTTAGCCATCAGAGCTATATCCAACTCTCTCTTGAATACATCCAGTGAATTGGTTGCCATTGCCTTCTGTGGCAAAGAATTCCACAGGTTTACAACTCTCTGGGTGAAAAAGATTTTCCTCATCTCAGTCCTAATTGGCCTCCCCCCTAATTCTTAAACTGTGACCCCTGGTTCATGGACTCCACCAACATCAGGACCATTTTTCCTGCATCTAGCCTGTCCAATCCCTTAATAATTTTATATGTTTCTATAAGATCCTTCTCATCTTTCTAAATTCCAGTGAATATAAGCCCAGTCTATCCATTCTTTCTTCATATATATTTGTGATCACATATGAAACTAACATTCAGTTGTGAATGTAGGTGGATTTACAATATCACATGCAAGCCATCCTATTTCTGTATTAAATGCTCTGACAACCACCAGAAAACCGCTAGTCCAGACAACGTCTTCAATACGTTGCTGATTCTAGATTTGTAGGTTGTCCAGACTTTTTACTGTTACTTGGATTAATATCCAGACAGGCTTTAATTTCATTTTGTTATTAAAATGCTGCACATGAGCACTCCAGACCCTGGCTGTGAACTTTTAGTCTGTACTCCTGTGCTGGCCACACCCCTGGCCTTGGTGGCACACCCTGCTTGTACTCTGGACCTGCAGCTCACATTACAGACTAATGTGTGAGCCAGATTGTCGGGATTTCTGAACAAATAAATGCTGGATGACTGGGACTTATCCGCGGAAGCAGAGGTCAAAAGACATAATTAATTGTGCTCGGGGACGGGTGTGAGCTCAGGGATGGTCGACTTCTGTGTCTGCATTTGCAAAGGTCTGCTGTCAAGATCGATGTATTACCTCTGTTGATGGGCAGCCCTAGAAAGGTCATCCTCATTGCAAATCTGGGATGGAGATGAAACTGCTCTGAATACGGTGCACAGCTAAAAACTGTAGTGATAATAATGCTGGTATTTTAGGAACAGCGTGAATGCTTACATTTATGATTATAGCGAATAAGGAACTATGCCCTTATAGTAACGTTAATGTTAGAAAAAAGTGTCAACTGTGTTGTGAAAATGCAAATTAAAACAGGCTGATCTGTGCCACTTCTAGAGAGTCCTTTTGACGAGCTAATGATGTTATAATCCCCTCAGAAATTGCGAATGAAAGGATAATTCCACTCATGTCATCCCCTTTTGGTGATTTAGTGATGTCATTATGTCTTTTCATTCGGGTTTTCTAAGCTTGTCACATCTGGGATGTCATAATTGCCATACACAGAAAACGTGTTAATTAGTTAAAAATAATGGTCTTTTGTAGGTGAAGGTAACTTGAACTTTGCTTTGTGTGTGAAACTTCAGTTCAATACCACTGGAGTACTCTCTTTAATGACTGTTTAATGACAGTTCCGTCACTCTACAGATAATTCAGCATTGAGTGTTGTGTAGAGATTTCCAGAGCTTTGTTTTGCACAGAAAGCACACTTAGGTGCCGCAGAATAGTCATGCTACTTATGTACGTTCAATCAGATGGAGTCGGAGCAACTTGTCATTTGAGCCAGGTGGTAGAATATCTCCCCTATGTTTCAAATCTCCATATGCTTTGATGCAGCATCATATCTCAGTGAGAAGTTCAATTTCTGTCCAGGATGGGGTTCAAGAGGCATGATGATAAAACCAAAATACAAGGAATTCCATGGCAGGATTAAGTTATATTCTAAAATTAATTGGGAAAATATTTTTGTCTGTGTGAAGTTTGCCTGTCCTCACAGTGATTGCATGAGTTATCTCCTCTCTACCAAAGATTTTTGGGTTTGAAGGTCAATTGAGCACCATAAATTATCCCAAGTGTAACGATTAATGGAATGGGGAATGGGGGTGGTGCGTGCATCTGTGTGGGAATAAAACATAGAGGTGCAGGAGGAGGCCATTCGGCCCTTCGAGCCTGCACCGCCATTCAATATGATCATGGCTGATCATCCAACTCAGTATCCTGTACCTGCCTTCTCTCCATACCCCCTGATCCCTTTAGCCATAAGGGCCACATCTAACTCCCTCTTAAATATAGCCAATGAACTGGCCTCAACTACCTTCTGTGGCAGAGAAAACTGGCCTCAACTACGTTCTGTGGCAGAGAAAACAGATTAAGGTAGAATTAGGATAAACATTGGTTCTTGATGTTTAGTGTTTACCCAGGGGGCAAAAGAACCTGTTCATGCTGATCCTCTATAACTATAATATAATAAAGTCATGTAATAGAAGAATTAGGCCATTCGGCCCATCAAGCCTACTCCACCATTCAATCATGGCTGATCTATCTCTCCCTCCTAACCTTATTCTCCTGCCTTCTCCTCATAACTCCTGACACCCGTACTAATCAAGAGACTATCTATCTATGCCTCAAAAATATCCATTGAAGGCCTACACAGCCTTAAGTGGCAGGGAATTCCACAGATTCCCCACCCTCTGACTAAAGAAATGCATTGTCATCACCTTCCTAAAGGAACATCCTTTAATTCTGAGGCTATGACCTTTACTCCTAGACTCTCCCAATAGTGGAAACATCCTCTCCACTCTATTCGGGCCTTTCACTATTCGGTGTGTTTCAATGAGGTTACCCCCCTCATTCTTCTAAACTCTAGCGAGTACAGGTCCAGTGCCGTCAAATGCTCATCATAAGTTAACACACTCATTCCTGGGATCATTCTTGTAAACCTCGTCTGGACCCTCTCCAGGGCCAGTACACCCTTCCTCAGATATGAGGCTCAAGGCTCCTTTCAGTCTCAGTAGCTCGCTTCTGCTTCCACTCACCTCACAGCAGAAAAAGAAGACTTCTTTTAACCCTGTTATTTGGCAAAGAGAAGCAAGATGAACTCATTCCAAATGGCTGGGAGATTTCATGCTGTCATGCAGATGGCAGGAGGACTGGTTTGCTTTTCCTTTGTTTACATTCATCTTTGAGTGTTCCAGCACGAAAGGTGAAATCTAGCAGGACATTAGCATACTACTGAAGTTTGACATGCTACCAAAACAGCAAAACAGAAGCATAAAAATAATTCAGCTATTTTTGCTGCAGTTCTTCACCACTGCCTCTCCTAGCAAAAATGGACAACGGGAGACTATTTTACAGCTTCTACTGCACACAACATCGCAGTGCTCACTGGCAGTTAGTGCATCAGAATAGGCCAGGAGAAGGTTAAGCCCTCAATCTTCGTAGAAATTGAGAAGGGAAAAGAATACCACTGAGAACAAAACATCTGAATGACCCAAAAGATCTAGACATATTACTATTTGCCATGAAATAGAAACACAATTTTTCCTAAATCTGTAGCAGGACTGGGATTTCTGTAACATTAAACTTTTAAGTTATGCAAGCACAACTTGTGCTCACTTAATTATGATTTTTATTACATTGTTCGGCAATCAAGGGATGCCAATATTTAACAAAAGGAAAATGGCAGCAAACATTGGTAGAGGGACTGTGACAGCAGTAGGCCGGGGCAGAAATGTATTCAAGAGTCCAACAGCAGGTTGTTGGAGATGGGTTTGCAGTAAGAGTTGGAGGGTAGCAGTGAGAGCCGGGAGGTTGCAGTAGTAACGGACGGCTGGTGATCATAAGGTAGTAAGACCATATGTGAAATGTCTAGAATTAAGCCATTCTGCCCATCAACTCTACTCGCCATTCAATCATGGCTGATCTATCTCTCCCTCCTAACACCATTCTCATGCTGCTCCTCAGGTTTTGGCTCCACTTTAGTCCGACGCTATTGATTTTTGGGCACAGAGGGGGAGGGGTCTCCCTGTCGGTCTGCTCCTGGGCCTGGCCAAGATGGCCATTCGCGGGTTCAGGCAGTGGACAGTTGACGGCCGCACAGCGGTCGGCTGCCTGCCCCTTTTCCGGGGTTACGCCCGTGCATGCGTGTCCCTGGAGAGGGAACACACGGTTCTCTGGAGGCCTTCCGTGAACGCTGGTCACCGCGAGAGGTCGAATGTATTGTTGATAAAAATGTTAATATTTTAATTTGTTAACTTTGTTTGTAAAATGCCAATATAGGCATTCTTTGATCGTGTTACTACTTTGTATTTGTGTTTGTTCTGAATAAAAGCATTTTGTATGAAAAAAAAAATTATCCTGCCTTCTTCCAATAACCTCTGACACCCGTACTAATCAAGAACCTATCTATCTCTGCCTTAAATATATCCACTGACTTTACCTCCACAACCTTCTGCGACAAAGAATTCCTCAGATTCACCACCCACTGACTAAAGAAATTCCTCCTCATCTCCTTCCTAAAAGAACATCCTTTAATTCTGAGGCTATGACCTCTAGTCCTAGACTCTCCCACTAGTGGAAATATCCTCTCCACATCCTCTCTATCCAAGCCTTTCGCTGTTCTGTATGTTTCAATGAGGTCCCCCGCTCATTCTTCTAAACTCTAGCAAATATAGGCCCACGTGCCATCAAACGCTCATCATATGTTAACCTACTAATTCCTGGAATCATAGTATCACAGTGGGAGTTGGTCAGGTACTGTGGTAGGAGTTGCGTAGGTGTAGGGTGGGAGTTGTGTGGGAACAGAGGTGGGATCACTGGTGGAAGTTGGATGGGTGTAGGGATGGGAGCTGAGGCATATGCGGTAAAGGGAGTTAGACAGGTGGGATGGGGGTTTGTGTACGACAGCAGAGTTGGTGGGTGGGAGTCAGAGGTGACTACATTACGAATTATGGGAATGACACAGGGTTTTGAAAGGTGAAGGGAATGGAAGGTTGGCGATGAAGACTGCAACATTTGATGGAGGGAAGGTGAGACTAGGGTGATTATGGGAGCCCAGTTGGGCAGCAGTGGGAATCGCTGGGGGGAGTCGTGTGAGCCATGGGAGACAGTGGAAGTCGAAGAGCAGAAGACGGAACTGTGGTGGAAGTTTGGTTGGAGATGGGAGACTGGAGTGCGCAGTGTGAGTGGGGATGAGATACAGGGGGAATCAGAGGGCAGTGGGAGTCAGGGAAAGAGCGGTGGTGGCATGGAAAGAGTCAGAGATGAGAGTTGGTACGTTTCTGGTGATAGTGGGGTGTCCATGTGGTAAAGGTCACAGCCAAGCGGGTGGAATTGGGCAATTGTTTCAGCAGTTGGTGGGGTAGGGGAGGGATTTGGAGGCATTTGTGGAGAAGGCCAGGAGGAGAGGTGAGAGTAGGCAGCAAGAGTTGTGATGCTGTCAGGAGGAGTAGTTAAACATGTAATTGGAGCAGAGAGATAATGGCACCCATTGTGTTGGGCTACATTTAGTTCATGGGATCCAGGATGTATTCTGCAACATAACAGCATGATTTGTATCCTTCTTAAGCTTGGTGCAATTGGCCGAGACTTCTTTCCTAAGAATGCCTTCAAAGGTGCATGATCTAGTCTGTATAGTCTAGTCTGTATAGTGCACAATTGAATGAGCCCGATATTGATGGAAATGTCAGCATTTTCTAAAGATGGTGAACTGAAATGCTGCTATATGTGCCACAACAGCATTTGATGAACGGGAAGTTCTGGCCAGTATTCATTTTTCAATCATCATCATCATCATCTTTTATTGTCATCTTGCAAAGCAACAGTTGTACAGTGCAAAATGAGAAGACGTTTCCCAGGAAATACCGGAGCATCGCACATAAACTTAAACATTTCACGCATAAAATAAAAACAATAAAAAAAACAATCCAGTTCCTGATAAAACAGTACGAATAGTTTTAAAAAGTGCAGGTAAAAACAGCAATATTAAAATACAAGTAAAAACAGTCATAAAATGACCAGGGCAACTGATTTAAGTGGCCCGAGCCAGTGCCAGAGTTATTACTCAGTGCCAGTTATTAAATTGTCAGTGCAAAAGCAGCAGAATCAGGTGGAGTGACTGTTTAGCAGCCTCACAGCCTGTGGAAGGAAACTGTTTAACAGTCTGGTTGTCCGGGCTTTGATGCTACGGTATCTCTTGCCTGATGGCAGGAGATCTAGATGTGTATGGAGTGGGTACAGTCTGTCCTTTGCTATGCTCAGTGCTTTTTTTCAGGCAGCGGCTCTGGAACAGTTCTTGTACTGAGGGTAGCGAGACGCCAATGATCCTCTCTGCTCCCCTCACTACCCTCTGCAGAGACTTCCTGTCTGAGCAATTACAGTTGGAGTACCACATGTTCATGCAGTACGTGAGTACAGACTCCACCGTGCCCCTGTAAAAAGTCCTGAGGATGTTGATAGGGAGTGAGGCCTGTTTCAGTTTCCTCAGGTAGTGCAGCCGCTGATGGGCCCGTTTGACAATCCCAGTGTTGTTCCTGGACCAAGTGAGATTGTCTGCGATTTGCACTCTGAAGAACTTTATGCTCTCCACTCTCCCCACTGTGGTGCCACTGATGTTGAGGGGTGTGTGTTTGGGCTGCGACCTCCTGAAGTCGACAATCATCTCCTTTGTTTTGTCTACGTTTAATTCTAAATTGTTGTTGCCACACCAGTCCACTAGTTGTTTCACTTCCTCCCTGTACATTGTTTCATCCTGTCCACTGATGAGTCCCACCATTGTGGTGTCATCTGTGAATTTTATAATCCTGTTGTCCCTGAATCTAGCAGCACAGTCATGTGTGAGCGGTGTGAACAACAGCGGGCTGAGCACACAGCCTTGAGGGGAGCCGGTGCTCAGCGTGATCGAGCCTGAGGTGTTAGAATAGAAGAAGTATAAAATAGAATAGAATGCAATTTATTGTCATTCAAACCTAGGTTTGAACGAAATATCATTTCTACAGTTTTTTACATTACAAAACAATCCAAGACCCACACTTAACACAGTTTACATAAACATCCATCACAGTGAGTCTCCAACATCTCCTCACTGTGATGGAAGGCAAAGTCTTTATCTCTTCCCTTTGTTCCTTCTCCCGTGGTCCAGCAGTCCAACTGCAGTGTCGAGGCGAACTGGGGCTCCGATGTTAAAGCCCCCGGCGGGCGATGGTAAGTCCTGAGGCCGTTTAAGCCACGCCGGGCGATGTTAGGCCCCGGCTCCACGTCCTTAAACCCGCGATTCCAGCGGGAGAAGTCGCCGTTGCGGAGCTCGGAAAAGCGGTCTCCCACCAGGGACTTGGAGCTCCCGATGTTCCCGTCCACCGGGTCTGCGGCCGGTGCCTCCGAACTCCAAAAGTCGGGTCGCAGCCGCACGCCACCACAGCTCTTCCCGCTCCGAAGTTGGCCAGCTCCGCAATGTCAGTTCCGCAGGCTCTGCAACTGGAGCCCCCAGGTTAGTCCCGGCCGGAGGTCGCCGCCGGCTCCACGATGTTAGGCCCAACGACATCCGAGACCCGACAGGGAATAGTCGGGTCCCCGCACAGGGAAGAGATTTAAACGGTTTCCCCCACAGCCCCCCCACCACCCCCCACATATACACAGCTAAAAAAAATAATAAAAACTAACTCAAGACATACATTTAACAAGACAAAAATAAAACCAACACGGACTGACTGCGGTCTCTCTGTCAGAAAGTCCAGGATCCAGTGACACCGGGTGGTGTTGAGGCCCAGCAGGGTTAGTTTCTCCACAAGTCTCTGTGGGATGATGGTGTTATCCCAATCAGCAACATTAAATGCAAGATGTGATCATTTAGCTCTTGTGTTCGACATGAAAGTTGGTTGTGTGCAAAAAACGGCTGCCATGCTTGTCCACAAAGAGTAAGGATTTTGTTTTAAAGTGTAATTTTTCTTACCACATTGTTCACGAGATTTCATCAGAATACCGATATGTGTCTTCTTTGCTTTTTCTTGGCCCAATTAAACGAGTATCATTTCATGAGTGCCTTCTCAGTATTTTTTGTTCAATAATTTTAAGATACGTCGTTTGCACATTTCTTCTGAAAGTGGGTTTTTATCTCTCTCGGCAAGAAAAACCTTGTCTTCCTTCTTACCCTCTCTAAGTCTTCTTTTCTTTTTCTCCTTCTCCTCAAACATCCACTCCCTCACCCCTCCTTCCTCTTTCTTCATTTTTTTTGTGCCCCCCTTCCCCTCTCAAATCGTTTTCTAGTTTTTCCGGATGTGGGCCACTCTATAACACATCTGCCATTCACAAACACTCTCAACCTCTCCTTGACTCTTATTTTACGCAAATCCTTTCCATCCTTTTGGTTTCTTCACGCCCTCTCTTTCTTTTGCTATCACCGGGTCCGGTCATCTACGTTGTCTTTGCCGCGGTTTTCTTGTTTTCTTTTTTCTAGGCTTTTAATCTGAGCACCTCTCCTGGCACACCCACTCTGGAAACATGGATTTTATTCACTTGCCTTAAGTCGAACACAAGGCTAAATCCTCCTCGGCGCTTTGTTGCCGGCTGGTTTCACCATTCATCCCGTTGTCCCTGGGATTTTCCACCTTTCTAGATCGGAGTTTGTTTAGTCTTAGTTTGCTTTGTTTTTGTCTTGTTAAATGTATGTCTTGAGTTAGTTTTTATTATTTTTTTTAGCTGTGTATATGTGGGGGGTGGTGGGGGGGCTGTGGGGGAAACCGTTTAAATCTCTTCCCTGTGCGGGGACCCGACTATTCCCTGTCGGGTCTCGGATGTCGTTGGGCCTAACATCGTGGAGCCGGCGGCGACCTCCGGCCGGGACTAACCTGGGGGCTCCAGTTGCAGAGCCTGCGGAACTGACATTGCGGAGCTGGCCAACTTCGGAGCGGGAAGAGCTGTGGTGGCGTGCGGCTGCGACCCGACTTTTGGAGTTCGGAGGCACCGGCCGCAGACCCGGTGGACGGGAACATCGGGAGCTCCAAGTCCCTGGTGGGAGACCGCTTTTCCGAGCTCCGCAACGGCGACTTCTCCCGCTGGAATCGCGGGTTTAAGGACATGGAGCCGGGGCCTAACATCGCCAGGCGCGGCTTAAACGGCCTCAGGACTTACCATCGCCCGCCGGGGGCTTTAACATCGGAGCCCCAGTTCGCCTCGACACTGCAGTTGGACTGCTGGACCACGGGAGAAGGAACAAAGGGAAGAGATAAAGACTTTGCCTTCCATCACAGTGAGGAGATGTTGGAGACTCACTGTGATGGATGTTTATGTAAACTGTGTTAAGTGTGGGTCTTGGATTGTTTTGTAATGTAAAAAACTGTAGAAATGATATTTCGTTCAAACCTAGGTTTGAATGACAATAAATTGCATTCTATTCTATTCTATTCTTCTTCTATTCTAACACCTCAGGCTCGATCACGCTGAGCACCGGCTCCCCTCAAGGCTGTGTGCTCAGCCCGCTGTTGTTCACACTGCTCACACATGACTGCGCTGCTAGATTCAGGGACAACAGGATTATAAAATTCACAGATGACACCACAATGGTGGGACTCATCAGTGGAGAGGATGAAACAATGTACAGGGAGGAAGTGAAACAACTAGTGGACTGGTGTGGCAACAACAATTTAGAATTAAACGTAGACAAAACAAAGGAGATGATTGTCGACTTCAGAAGGTCGCAGCCCAAACACACACCCCTCAACATCAGTGGCACCACAGTGGAGAGAGTGGAGAGCATAAAGTTCCTCGGAGTGCAAATCGCAGACAATCTCACTTGGTCCAGGAACATCACTGGGATTGTCAAACGGGCCCATCAGCGGCTGCACTACCTGAGGAAACTCAAACAGGCCTCACTCCCTATCAACATCCTCAGGACTTTTTACAGGGGCACGGTGGAGCCTGTACACACGTACTGCATGAACATGTGGTACTCCACCTGCAACTGCTCAGACAGGAAGTCTCTGCAGAGGGTAGTGAGGGGAGCAGAGAGGATCATTGGCGTCTCGCTACCCTCAGTACAAGAACTGTTCCAGAGCCACTGCCTGAAAAAAAGCACTGAGCATAGCAAAGGACAGACTGTACCCACTCCATACACATCTAGATCTCCTGCCATCAGGCAAGAGATACCGTAGCATCAAAGTCCAGACAACCAGACTGCTAAACAGCTTCCTTCCACAGGCTGTGAGGCTGCTAAACAGTCACTCCACCTGATTCTGCTGCTTTTGCACTGACAATTTAATAACTGGCACTGAGTAATAACTCTGGCACTGGCTCGGGCCACTTAAATCAGTTGCCCTGGTCATTTTATGACTGTTTTTACTTGTATTTTAATATTGCTGTTTTTACCTGCACTTTTTAAAACTATTCGTACTGTTTTATCAGGAACTGGATTGGTTTTTTTATTGTTTTTATTTTATGCGTGAAATGTGCGATGCTCCGGTATTTCCTGGGAAACGTCTTCTCATTTTGCACTGTACAACTGTTGCTTTGCAAGATGACAATAAAAGATGATGATGATGATGATTGAAAAATGAATACTGGCCAGAACTTCCCATTCATCAAATGCTGTTGTGGCACATATAGCAGCATTTCAGTTCACCATCTTTAGAAAATGCTGACATTTCCATCAATATCGGGCTCATTCAATTGTGCACTATACAGACTAGACTATACAGACTAGATCATGCACCTTTGAAGGCATTCTTAGGAAAGAAGTCTCGGCCAATTGCACCAAGCTTAAGAAGGATACAAATCATGCTGTTATGTTGCAGAATACATCCTGGATCCCATGAACTAAATGTAGCCCAACACAATGGGTGCCATTATCTCTCTGCTCCAATTACATGTTTAACTACTCCTCCTGACAGCATCACAACTCTTGCTGCCTACTCTCACCTCTCCTCCTGGCCTTCTCCACAGATGCCTCCAAATCCCTCCCCTACCCCACCAACTGCTGAAACAATTGCCCAATTCCACCCGCTTGGCTGTGACCTTTACCACATGGACACCCCACTATCAACAGAAACGTACCAACTCTCATCTCTGACTCTTTCCCAGCCACCACTGCTCTTTCCCTGACTCCCACTGCCCTCTGATTCCCCCTGTATCTCATCCCCACTCACACTGCGCACTCCAGTCTCCCATCTCCAACCAACCTCCCACCACAGTTCCGTCTTCTGCTCTTCGACTTCCACTGTCTCCCATGGCTCACACGACTCCCCCCAGCGATTCCCACTGCTACCCGACTGGGCTCCCATAATCACCCTAGTCTCACCTTCCCTCCATCAAATGTTGCAGTCTTCATCGCCAACCTTCCATTCCCTTCACCTTCCAAAACCCTGTGTCATTCCCATAATTCGTAATGTAGTCACCTCTGACTCAGCGTGAGCCCTTGACTCCCACCCACCAACTCTGTTGTCGTACACAAACCCCCATCCCACCTGTCTAATTCCCTTTACCGCATATGCCTCAGCTCCCATCCCTACACCCATCCAACTCCCACCAGTGATCCCACCTCTGTTCCCACACAACTCCCACCCTACACCTACGCAACTCCTACCACAGTACCTGACCAACTCCCACTGTGATACTATGATTCCAGGAATTAGTAGGTTAACATATGATGAGCGTTTGATGGCACGTGGGCCTATATTTGCTAGAGTTTAGAAGAATGAGCAGGGGACCTCATTGAAACATACAGAACAGCGAAAGGCTTGGATAGAGAGGATATTTCCACTAGTGGGAGAGTCTAGGACTAGAGGTCATAGCCTCAGAATTAAAGGATGTTCTTTTAGGAAGGAGATGAGGAGGAAATTCTTTAGTCAGTGGGTGGTGAATCTGAGGAATTCTTTGTCACAGAAGGTTGTGGAGGTAAAGTCAGTGGATATATTTAAGGCAGAGATAGATAGGTTCTTGATTAGTACGGGTGTCAGAGGTTATTGGAAGAAGGCAGGATAATTTTTTTTATCATACAAAATGCTTTTATTCAGAACAAACACAAATACAAAGTAGTAACACGATCAAAGAATGCCTATATTGGCATTTTACAAACAAAGTTAACAAATTAAAATATTGACATTTTTATCAACAATACATTCGACCTCCCGCGGTGACCAGCGTTCACGGAAGGCCTCCAGAGAACCGTGTGTTCCCTCTCCAGGGACACGCATGCACGGGCGTAACCCCGGAAAAGGGGCAGGCAGCCGACCGCTGTGCGGCCGTCAACTGGCCACTGCCTGAACCCGCGAATGGCCATCTTGGCCAGGCCCAGGAGCAGACCGACAGGGAGACCCCTTCCTCACTCCCGACCCTCCCCCCTCTGTATCGGGTGCCCAAAAATCAATAGCGTCGGACTAAAGTGGAGCCAAAACCCGAGGAGCAGCATGAGAATGGCGTTAGGAGGGAGAGATAGATCAGCCATGATTGAATGGCGAGTAGAGTTGATGGGCAGAATTGCCTAATTCTAGACATTTCACATATGATCTTACTACCTTATGATCACCAGCCGTCCGTTACTACTGCAGCCTCCCAACTCTCACTGCTACCCTCCAACTCTTACTGCAAACCCATCTCCAACAACCTGCTGTTGGACTCTTGAATACATTTCTGCCCCGGCCTACTGCTGTCACAGTCCCTCTACCAATGTTTGCTGCCATTTTCCTTTTGTTAAATATTGGCATCCCTTGATTGCCGAACAATGTAATAAAAATCATAATTAAGTGAGCACAAGTTGTGATTGCATAACTTAAAAGTTTAATGTTACAGAAATCCCAGTCCTGCTACAGATTTAGGAAAAATTGTGTTTCTATTTCATGGCAAATAGTAATATGTCTAGATCTTTTGGGTCATTCAGATGTTTTGTTCTCAGTGGTATTCTTTTCCCTTCTCAATTTCTACGAAGATTGAGGGCTTAACCTTCTCCTGGCCTATTCTGATGCACTAACTGCCAGTGAGCACTGTGATGTTGTGTGCAGTAGAAGCTGTAAAATAGTCTCCCGTTGTCCATTTTTGCTAGTAGAGGCAGTGGTGAAGAACTGCAGCAAAAATAGCTGAATTATTTTTATGCTTCTGTTTTGCTGTTTTGGTAGCATGTCAAACTTCAGTAGTATGCTAATGTCCTGCTAGATTTCACCTTTCGTGCTGGAACACTCAAAGATGAATGTAAACAAAGGAAAAGCAAACCAGTCCTCCTGCCATCTGCATGACAGCATGAAATCTCCCAGCCATTTGGAATGAGTTCATCTTGCTTCTCTTTGCCAAATAACAGGGTTCAAAGAAGTCTTCTTTTTCTGCTGTGAGGTGAGTGGAAGCAGAAGCGAGCTACTGAGACTGAAAGGAGCCTTGAGCCTCATATCTGAGGAAGGGTGTACTGGCCCTGGAGAGGGTCCAGACGAGGTTTACAAGAATGATCCCAGGAATTAGTGTGTTAACTTATGATGAGCATTTGACGGCACTGGACCTGTACTCGCTAGAGTTTAGAAGAATGAGGGGGGTAACCTCATTGAAACACACCGAATAGTGAAAGGCCCGAATAGAGTGGAGAGGATGTTTCCACTATTGGGAGAGTCTAGGAGTAAAGGTCATAGCCTCAGAATTAAAGGATGTTCCTTTAGGAAGGTGATGACAATGCATTTCTTTAGTCAGAGGGTGGGGAATCTGTGGAATTCCCTGCCACTTAAGGCTGTGTAGGCCTTCAATGGATATTTTTGAGGCAGAGATAGATAGTCTCTTGATTAGTACGGGTGTCAGGAGTTATGAGGAGAAGGCAGGAGAATAAGGTTAGGAGGGAGAGATAGATCAGCCATGATTGAATGGTGGAGTAGGCTTGATGGGCCGAATGGCCTAATTCTTCTATTACATGACTTTATTATATTATAGTTATAGAGGATCAGCATGAACAGGTTCTTTTGCCCCCTGGGTAAACACTAAACATCAAGAACCAATGTTTATCCTAATTCTACCTTAATCTGTTTTCTCTGCCACAGAACGTAGTTGAGGCCAGTTTTCTCTGCCACAAAAGGTAGTTGAGGCCAGTTCATTGGCTATATTTAAGAGGGAGTTAGATGTGGCCCTTATGGCTAAAGGGATCAGGGGGTATGGAGAGAAGGCAGGTACAGGATACTGAGTTGGATGATCAGCCATGATCATATTGAATGGCGGTGCAGGCTCGAAGGGCCGAATGGCCTCCTCCTGCACCTCTATGTTTTATTCCCACACAGATGCACGCACCACCCCCATTCCCCATTCCATTAATCGTTACACTTGGGATAATTTATGGTGCTCAATTGACCTTCAAACCCAAAAAAATCTTTGGTAGAGAGGAGATAACTCATGCAATCACTATGAGGACAGGCAAACTTCACACAGACAAAAATATTTTCCCAATTAATTTTAGAATATAACTTAATCCTGCCATGGAATTCCTTGTATTTTGGTTTTATCATCATGCCTCTTGAACCCCATCCTGGACAGAAATTGAACTTCTCACTGAGATATGATGCTGCATCAAAGCATATGGAGATTTGAAACATAGGGGAGATATTCTACCACCTGGCTCAAATGACAAGTTGCTCCGACTCCATCTGATTGAACGTACATAAGTAGCATGACTATTCTGCGGCACCTAAGTGTGCTTTCTGTGCAAAACAAAGCTCTGGAAATCTCTACACAACACTCAATGCTGAATTATCTGTAGAGTGACGGAACTGTCATTAAACAGTCATTAAAGAGAGTACTCCAGTGGTATTGAACTGAAGTTTCACACACAAAGCAAAGTTCAAGTTACCTTCACCTACAAAAGACCATTATTTTTAACTAATTAACACGTTTTCTGTGTATGGCAATTATGACATCCCAGATGTGACAAGCTTAGAAAACCCGAATGAAAAGACATAATGACATCACTAAATCACCAAAAGGGGATGACATGAGTGGAATTATCCTTTCATTCGCAATTTCTGAGGGGATTATAACATCATTAGCTCGTCAAAAGGACTCTCTAGAAGTGGCACAGATCAGCCTGTTTTAATTTGCATTTTCACAACACAGTTGACACTTTTTTCTAACATTAACGTTACTATAACGGCATAGTTCCTTATTCGCTATAATCATAAATGTAAGCATTCACGCTGTTCCTAAAATACCAGCATTATTATCACTACAGTTTTTAGCTGTGCACCGTATTCAGAGCAGTTTCATCTCCATCCCAGATTTGCAATGAGGATGACCTTTCTAGGGCTGCCCATCAACAGAGGTAATACATCGATCTTGACAGCAGACCTTTGCAAATGCAGACACAGAAGTCGACCATCCCTGAGCTCACACCCGTCCCCGAGCACAATTAATTATGTCTTTTGACCTCTGCTTCCGCAGTTAAGTCCCAGTCATCCAGCATTTATTTGTTCAGAAATCCCGACAATCTGGCTCACGCATTAGTCTGTAATGTGAGCTGAAGGTCCAGAGTACAAGCAGGGTGTGCCACCAAGGCCAGGGGTGTGGCCAGCACAGGAGTACAGACTAAAAGTTCACAGCCAGGGTCTGGAGTGCTCATGTGCAGCATTTTAATAACAAATTGAAATTAAAGCCTGTCTGGATATTAATCCAAGTAACAGTAAAAAGTCTGGACAACCTACAAATCTAGAATCAGCAACGTATTGAAGACGTTGTCTGGACTAGCGGTTTTCTGGTGGTTGTCAGAGCATTTAATACAGAAATAGGATGGCTTGCATGTGATATTGTAAATCCACCTACATTCACAACTGAATGTTAGTTTCATATGTGATCACAAATATATATGAAGAAAGAATGGATAGACTGGGCTTATATTCACTGGAATTTAGAAAGATGAGAAGGATCTTATAGAAACATATAAAATTATTAAGGGATTGGACAGGCTAGATGCAGGAAAAATGGTCCTGATGTTGGTGGAGTCCATGAACCAGGGGTCACAGTTTAAGAATTAGGGGGGAGGCCAATTAGGACTGAGATGAGGAAAATCTTTTTCACCCAGAGAGTTGTAAACCTGTGGAATTCTCTGCCACAGAAGGCAGTGGCAACCAATTCACTGGATGTATTCAAGAGAGAGTTGGATATAGCTCTGAGGGCTAACAGAATCAAGGGATATGATGAGAAAGCAGAAACGGGGTACTGATTCTGGATGATCAGCCATGATCATATTGAATGGTGGTGCTGGCTCGATGGGCCAAATGGCCTACTCCTGCACCTATTTTCTATGTTTCTATGAATAATGAGTCCAATCAATGTCTACCCATATACACGAACTGTGGTTCTAGGGCTCCGGCCAAAGGAAGTTCAAAGGTTTTAAAAAAGCACACTGTGCCTTCGTAGATCGTAACATTCCATTGCAATGTTGGAGGTTGTAGATTGGTTATTGCATGTGAACGAGTAGATGACGAGTCATCAAACCTGACCACGTTTGCCACACTGTTTGGCAGATTTAAATTTCTCAGGATGCCATTCGGCATCAACTCGGCCAGCGAAGTCTTCCAGAGAAACATGGAACAGCTGTTCCAAGGACTCCCGTGTGCCATCACCGTAGATGATATCCTGGTATATGGCAGAGACACATCCTGGTATACGGCATGACAACAACCTAAAGCTACAGAGACACTTTTCCACATTCGGCGCATCTGTCCGTCTGCAAACCGACAACGGAAGACAATTTACCAGCCACGCTTTCAAACACTTTGCCAACCGATGGAACTTCCACCATATCACGAGCAGCCCCGAATACCCTCAAAGTAACGGGCTCGCCGAACGGGCCGTTAGATGGAACGCACCCACCTAGCCAAGTCGGATGTGTACCTCGACCTTTTAAACCTCAGAAACATCGCTAGAGACAGGGTCCTGGGCTCACCAGCCCAACGCCTGATGTCCAGAACAACACGACCTCCGATACCAATTGCCTAGCAGAAGCTGGTGCCACGGTCCAGAAGCACATTCAGGAGAATACGACATCCAGAAACGATCATATGACAAATCTTTCGCTGAAACCATTACTGCGGGGCCAAGTCTTCCACTTGCAAACTACTATGGGACATTCCCGTCTAGGTTGCGTTGTTGGCCCGTCCAAGGAACCCCGATCCTACCTTGTCGATGTTGATGGCGCCCTGTACCGACGGAGCCGCCAACACTTGCTGTCTGTAAAGGAACCACGACCTCCACCAGCCGATCCTTTTGCTCCACCTTTATTGTCCCAGCCGTCTGCTGCTGTGGCCACCACTAGTCCCAGCATGTCCCGTTCCCCACCGCGACCGGCGGCTATGACTAACAACAACACTACCTCTCCCGCATGCTCCCCCTATCGGTCACCTCAAGTGTCCCCTGCTGCTTTCTCACTTCCGGGTTCACTGCCTCCCTCTCCCACTAACTTTTCTGGCACGGAGAGAGAGGGGTTGGTCCGTACACGTTCGGGCCGCATTAGTAGACCGCCTGACAGATACGGCGAGTATGTTTAAATTCGGAAGTCGCATGAGTGTTTAACTATATTCGCTCTTTACGGGGAAGGATGTAGATTGGTTATTGCATGTGAACCAATCATAGTAGAAATAGCATCACTAACCCCACCTTACTGTATGCTTTATACCAACACCCACTTGCTACACCAGGCAGTCTTGGAAGCGGTAACGATGAACTAACAACTACCAACCTGCTGTACCGCTAGACTATGTGTACAGATTAAAGACGACTTTGAACTCCCGACTGTGTAATTTGCTTATTTACAGTGGTAGATTATAATGCTGGAGATACTCAGCGGGTGAGGCAGCATCAGGAGAGAAAGAATAGGCAACGTTTCGGGCCAATACCCTTCTTCAGACTAAAGAAGGGTTTCGGCCCGAAACGTTGGCTATTTCCTTTGCGGCCTCACCCGCTGAGTTTTTCCAGCATTTTTGCCTACCTTCGATTTTCCAGCATCTGCAGTTCCTTCTTAAACAGTATCATGTTCGGTGCCTATTTGCAATTCCACCATTGACCTGCGGGTGCTAAAAAGTGCACCTGAAGGCACTTCCACAGTCTTGGAACAAGGTGAGCCCTGGCATCGACATCTATGCCCCAGGGTGAAGAGGTGAAGCCAGGTTGGGGTGAGTGGAGAAAGGTCCATGTGCCCAGGGCAGTATTTTTGTCGGGCCCAGAGAAGCTGGAGGAGCAGCTTTGGAAAGGTAATGTTTGCATTTGACTTTTCCGGAGCCAAAGAGACCAGTCACTGGTCTTTTCAGGTAAAAGCACGTATGCTACCCACTTCAATTCTAACGTATCTGAAGTGAGAGAACTCTGTACTACATGGAAGCAAACCCCTAGGTCCAGCCCATCCATGCTAACATTTATGTTGTTTGGTGTTTTTTTAATATTCAATCCAATCTTCTGACCTTCTATCCAACTTTCTACAAAAACATGTTTTTACTTTAAGTTTGATACCATCTTCATCCTTTTTCATTAACCAGAATGATGGGTCAGCCCCTTGGAATTTTTTCTTTCCCATTTCATACTCAGAAAGATCCCCTTAACTATCTCCCATTGTATGTCAATTGACCAATCACTTAAACCTAACTTGCCAGTTTACATTTGTTTGGCTTCATGACCTCATATTGTCCAAGTAAAAACATAAAAGATACTAGTCCTGAACTCATTGTTCTTTCACTTAAATATAAGTTCAATTATTTTATATTCACTGCTACCAAGGGATTCCTTCACTGTGAGTTAGTAATGAATTCTATTCCTTGAAAAACACCATGCCTTGTATAGTCCTGAAAATACTCAAGGGTGTCAAGGTGTCAGGGAGAAGGCAGGAGAATGGGGTTGAGAAGGAAAGATAGATCAACTATGATTGAATGGGGCAGTAGACTCGATGGGTTGAATGGTCTACATATGCTGCTATGGCTTATGAACTACCCAGAGAACATCTCAATGAAGATTCCTGTGCAACAGTTTTTTCTACTTTATATTTAAATCAAATGCACCATTGCTTTACCTTTTTGCCAAGCTGATGACAATACTTCATAGCCATGCGGAGAATGCATTGGTCACGCTGAAATGTATGTATACTCTAAGTGATGCCAGGTACTGGTTTACTTTGACCACAATGGTACCTTCCACCTTATCACTACCACCAACACTGCCACCAAGCAGTGTGCAGACCCCAACCAGCCTCCAAAAAATACAACTGAATGCACTCGGCAAGTTCTGCAGCATCTGTGGAGGGACATAGACAAGCAATATTCACTTCCTCTATATCCTTCATGAACTCATCACCCATTCCTTCTTACTTTGGGTTCTCAATTTATCTTCACCCCCATTCCCATCCACCTACCATCCCTCCCTCCGGCTCTACATTTAACTCCCCACCTTACTTTCTTTGCAGATTCAACCATTTGTATTCCATTGTCTCCCTCACTTGCCACCTCATGCCTTGGTTACGATCTCCATTCCCCCACCTGACTTATCTGCCATTCAACCACTCCTTACCCTGGACCCACCTATTCCTTTCCAGCTTCTGGCCCCAATCCTAACCCCGCTCATCTTTCTACCAGCCTGTTCAATCACCATCAGTCTGAGAAATGGTCTCAACCAGAAATGTCATCCATTTCTCTCCACAGATCCTGCCTAACACTGAGTTTCTCTAGCAGTTTGTTCTTTTGCTCCAGGATTCCAGCATCTGCAGTTGCTGTCTCCTCCTTACCTCCCGGCTGTATGGGGTGATGCCAAATTAAGTCATTAACTGCATGAGATACATTTTTTCTAATTGTTTAAGAAAATAAACCACACAGATTAGATATGCGTCACAAACCTTTATTAAGCTTCCACATAATGAAGCCGACACTGGATACCTCAAAGTTGACGCCCATGCTCTGAAAGATAATCTCATTTTCATAAGCGGAGAACCAGAAACACTGATCCACCCAGATATCAGGAAGATGCAGATAATTAGAAAAGCAAATAAACAATTTTCTTTTTTGATATTCTTTTTCATACCAGTAAGATGATACATTTTACATACGGTTTTAAATGCTGGTTTTCTAATATCAGGCAGGTCTCATTGTACTTCCATTTTCCTAACCTAACACCATTCTGATAATAATCTGCCTTCCCGTTCTTGCCACCGAAGTGGATAACCTCACATATATCCACATTATATTGCCTCTGCCTACTCACCCAACCTGTCCAAGTCACCTTGCATCCTCATAGCATCCTCTTCACAGTTCATACAGGCACCCAGCTTTGTTTCATCTGCAAATTTGCTAATGTTACTTTTAATTCCTTCATTTAAATCATTAATATATATTGTAAATAGCTGCGGTCCCAGCACCGAGCCTTGCGGCACCCCACTAGTCATTGCTTGCCATTCTGAAAGGGACCTGTTAATCCCTACTCTTTGTTTCCTGTCTGCCAACCAATTTTCTATCCATATCAATACCCTACCCCCAATACCATGTGCTCTAATTTTGCCCACCAATATCCTATGTGGGACCTTATCAAATGCTTTCTGAAAGTCCAGGTACACTACATCCACTGGCTCTCCCTTGTCCATTTTATTTGTTAGATCCTCAAAAAATTCCAGAAGATTTGTCAAGCATGATTTCCCCTCTGTAAATCCATGCTGACTTGGATCGATCCTGTTACTACTATCCAAATGCGCCGCTATTACATCCTTGATAATCGACTCCAGCATCTTCCCCACCACCGATGTCAGGCTAACTGGTCTATAATTCCCTGCTTTCTCTCTCCCTGCTTTCTTGAAAAGTGGGATAACATTAGCTACCCTCCAATCCACGGAAACTGATCCACAATCTATGGAACATTGGAAAATGATCACCAATGCGTCCACAATTTCTAGAGCCAACTCCTTGAATAGCCTGGGATGCAGACCAGCAGGCCCTGGGAATCTATCTGCCTTCAGTCCCATCAGTTTACCCAACACCATTTCCTGTCTAATGTGAATTTCCATCTGTCACTCTAGGTCCTCTGTCCCCTAGTACATCTGGGAGATTGTTTATGTCTTCCTCAGTGAAGACGGAACCAAAGTACCTGTTCAACTCATCTGCCATTTCCTTGCTCCCCATAATAAACTCACCTGCTTCTGTCGTCAAGGGACCCACATTTGTCTTAACTATTTTTGTCCTCTTCACATATCCTCTTCACATAGCTTTTACTATCCTCCTTTATATTCTTGGCTAGCTTACCTTCGTACTTCCTCTTTTCTCCCCGTATTGCCTTTTTGGTTACCTTCTGTTGATCTTTAAAAGTTTCCCAATCCTCTGGCTTCCCGCTCATCTTTG
Source organism: Amblyraja radiata (assembly GCF_010909765.2). NCBI lineage: Eukaryota > Metazoa > Chordata > Chondrichthyes > Rajiformes > Rajidae > Amblyraja > Amblyraja radiata. Next base: position 20,407,512 of record NC_045956.1, read on the forward strand.
CTATGATATACATCTTCTCTTTTATTTTTATACTGCCCTTGACTTCCCCTGTCATACTGAATCATACTTTCCCGAGCTGAAGTATTTGATTTTAAAATGAGAAAATGTCAAGTTTCAGAAGGCATCAAGATATTCAACTTTTTGCTATCCTCTCGAATAAAATTAGGCCATGAATTTATCCATAGGAATTTCATTTGCTTTTCATTATGTTTATGCATATTTTCATTGAGGTTATTAAATCTAAATTATTATTTAGGTTAATCATTTTCCATAATGGGCCTAAATATATACAACACGGGCGGCACGGTGAAGCAGCGGTAGAGTCGCTGCCTTCCAGCGCTTACAACGCCAGAGACCCGGGTTCAATCCCGACTACAGGTGCTGTCTGTACGGAGATTGTACATTCACCCCGTGAACACAAGGGTTTTCTCTTAGATCTTCGGTTTCCTCCCACACTCCAAAGACGTACAGGTCTGTAGGTTAATTGGCTTGGTATCAATTTTATATCATCCCTCGTGTGTGTAGGATAATGTTAATGTGCAGGGATCGCTGGTCGGCACGGACTCAGTGGGTCGAAGGGCCTTGTCCCGTGCTGTATCTCTAAACTAAAGAAGGACTGATTTCAGTTGGTAGAGCAGATACAACTATCCTTGTATGTTTGTACAAACTTGGGTATTAAATTACTCACTTAGTTACTCACTTACTACTTATTATGGAAAATGCATGTTAAAATATTTGGATAGATTCATAAATATGTAGGTTAAAACGCACATTTCCTGTAATATATAGTATCACAGGTATAATATCGCGTGCCATCAGGACCACACAGCTCCAGACCTCAATACAATCTTTGTCCAAACTTACACAAAGGAATTAAATTTCTATAGGTTAGGTGACAGAATTAAACTAACCCTGCCAAAATATATGTCAATGGGAATCAGGAAGAATACCGGCACTTTTCACTGGCTGGACTCATAACTTGCACAAAGGGAAATGCCTGTGGTTGTTGGGAGCAAATGACTTCGGCCCCAAGACGTTGTTTCCAGTGTTCCTTGGGACAATATTCTTGGCCCAAACAACATGAGCTGTTATATCATTGACTTTCACCAGCATAATGCCAGAAGTGTTGGAGTTCACTGATGACTTGAGGATGTTAAGATCATTTTGCAACTCTTCAGATAGTGGGGGGGGGGGGGGGGGGGGAATGCAGGCAGCAGGACATGGATATCATCCAAGCTCAACTGTCAAGTGACATTCATCATAATTAAGGGACAGAAGTTTAGGGGTAACATGAGGGGGAACTTCTTTACTCAGAGAGTGGTAGCGGTGTGGAATGAGCTTCCAGTGGAAGTGGTGGCGGCAGGTTCGTTGGTATCATTTAAGAATAAATTGGATAGGCATATGGATGAGAAGGGAATGGAGGGTTATGGTATGAGTGCAGGCAGGTGGGACTAAGGGAAAAAAAATTGTTCGGCACGGACTTGTAGGGCCGAGATGGCCTGTTTCCGTGCTGTAATTGTTATATGGTTATATGGTTATACAGAGATCAAGCAATATTAATTTCTAATCACAAAAACCTAACCACTAACATCAATAGCATTACCATCAAAACTCCCACTAATAACATTATGTGTATCACTATCGATAAGTAACTTGACTGCACCTGCTAGGTAAATAGTGGTAAAATAAACCCATCAGGGGGTGGGTTTTCTGTGACGAGATGCTCATCTGATTCCCCAAAGCCCTTTTCTGTCATCTAGAGAGCACAAATCAAGGGGAGGATGAGATATTCTCCACTTGCCTGGATGAGAGGAGATTAAACAACATTAACGCTCCTTGACAACAGTTAGAACAAAGAGGCTTATCCACTTTTCCTATCCTTCACATTGAATATTCACTCCCAGCTCCACAGGTGTTGTTTCCACATGAAAATACACTGCAATGAGTGGCCAGATTTCCTCCATAAAGCTCCCAACTACTTTATGAAGTTCAAGGGGCAACAGAAATGTTGCGACGCCAAGTCCTTCAATTTTGTTCTGAGCCACACGGCAGAGTGACGTGGAAATATATTTCCGTTCGTTCATGATTGCTAGGTAAAAATCCTGGAATTTCCTGCCTAATGTACTGTGCTGACTCCATGTGAAACACAACAGTACAAGAATGGTGATCACCACTGCCTTGTCAAGGGCAAATAGTATTGGGCAGTAATACAGGCCTTGCTTGCAAGGTTTACATGCTGTGACTGATTCTTTTTTTTAAGTTGATTTTTTTTTTGTGAGCAATGTCAAAAAATGTAATTTGAAAGATTATATTTCAAAGAATTCAAGTGGTGCAGTATTTTACACTGGAAACTCTGCATGCCACATAATGATAGACACAACATCTGAGCTGCGATTTCCCACAGGTAGCATGTTTCAGGCCTTCAGTCATGCTGTGATGTATAATCAGGGAGTGGAAACCTGGATGTTTTCCACAGAGAAGCAGTGGGGGAAAAAATCAGCGGTAAAATCACCTGGGAATGTTCACACTCAGCAGCTGTAAGCATGGCGCCTATAAGCATCATGCCAGTCTTTGCTCTCGAATTTAATAAATATTCCGCATGTATAAAGCATTAAAGTTCAGTACAAAAAAAAAGAAAATTTAGATGCGTCAAGAATGGAAATTCTTAAACCATACAGTTCTCTCAGATCAAATACAAAAACACTTTGTAACATTTAGTGTTGACATGCTGCTGTTTTATTCAATTGTTTGGAATGCACTCTACATCTGTTTATCTTTTTCCTCCCACTGTGATATGCTGTGCCATTTATTCTGCAATCCCATCCTTGAAATTAGCATTAATGCCACAGTAAAGACCCGAAACGTCACATATTCCTTCTCTCCAGTGAAATACTGTGGCATTAATACTAATTCTCCTTAATTTTCATTAATATTAATACTCCTTCGTCAGAAGAAGGGTCTTGACTGGAAACGTCACCCATTCCTTCTCTTCGGTGATGCTGCCTGTTCCGGTGATTTACTCCAGCTTTTCGTGTCTATCTTTGGTTTGTTCCTTCCTCCACAATATGTCTCTGTAGGTTTGCACAATGCACCCAAGCAATCAGTCAATAAGAGCAACTTAAAAAAACGCAATTGCTAGGATATATACAGATTAAGTCAACATGTTAAGCTTACATTAGTTTCCACTTCAAACACAATTTGTTTGTGGAGAAGTGTTTTGCAATTACCTTAAGGATGCGAGAAGCAAAAAATAAATCCCAATCTTTATTTATAAATCCCAATTGGAATGACCAGCTGAAACATCTTTACAGAACTAACACTTAAACTCATAAAGGATTTTTTTTTTTCCCCCCAAGATAATTCTTGAAGTATACCCGACCTTCTCACCGACAAAATTCTTCCTAAATCGACGATCATTGGAAATGTACAAATTTGACTATGTATACATTATTACTTTATTTCCACCTCATCATAAATAATGGAGAAGTTAAACTGAGATTATTGTAATAAAGATGCTTTCTTAATCCAGTGCTAGTTGCACAGAGGATATAGCGTACCCCTACTTCAAGGAAGCTAATTTATCTATTGTCTGAAGAAGGGTTTTGACCCAAAACTTCACCAATTCCTTCTCTCCAGAGATACTACCTGTCTCACTGAGTTACTCCAGCATTTGTGTATATCTTTTCTATATGAATGCTTGATATCACTTTGCATCAATGACTTTCCTGGTGTTTCTGTTACTTCAATCCACCAAAGATTGATAGCATCAGAAAATAATATGTTACGAAGGGAAGGAAAGCACACCGTCCATTTTGCAACATGGATTGAGATATATTACAAAAGAAGTTGGAAAGGGTGCTGGAAGATTCACGAGGATGTCAGGCCTCGAGATGCCTAGGCTACAGGGAGAGGTTGAGCAGGCTAGGATTCTATTCCTTGGAGCGCAGGAGGATGAGGGGTGATCTCATAGAGGTGTACAAAATCATGTGAGGAATAGATCGGTTAGGCGCACAGAGTAGGAGAAACGAGAACCACAGGACATAGTTGAGTTCGGCAGAAACAAGCCAAGAATTAGAATTTCCATTATAACTGACGTGGGATGTGATGGAACTCTGCATCCTTGGTGTCAAAGCCCGGTGTTCAACTACCTTCCTCATCCACCATGTTCTCACACGGTAAATTTGTAATCATATGCAAATCCTTTCATAGATTACTACCCCTATCTCTCTCAGTTCGGACAACTCTAGAATACTTTGATAAATCTACCTTCCTCCAATTTTGACCAAGTGCTTCTCCGTTTACTTCAGTCTTCCATGGCGAGCTTTGCCTTCAGCTGTCCTCAAACACCTTCATAAAAACCTCTGATTCCACATATTTCACAAAACAGTTCCTCAGCACCTATCTTAGATCATTGATTCAACTGACAATTGTGAAAACTACTGCGAAGTAATGGGATACTTAAACTGCATTAAAGAAGTCGATAAATACATGTTGCTATTATTGGCATCCATGCTTTCTTACTGAAAGTGCTTCCCAAGACAACAATTAGTGAGAACAGGTAAAAGATAATCAGACTTTTGAATCTGCTTAGCCCTCAATATAATCATGGTTAATCTAATATCCCCTCAAGTTCTCCTCCTGCCCTCAATCATTGAAACATAGAAAATAGGTGCAGGAGTAGGTCATTCAGCCCTCCGAGCCTGCACCGCCATTCAATATGATCATGGCTGATCATCCAACTCAGTATCCTGTACCTGCCTTCTCTCCATCCCCCTGATCCCTTTAGCCACAAGGGCCACATCTAACTCCCTCTTAAATATAGCCAATGAACTGGCCTCAACTACCTTCTGTGGCAGAGAATTCCAGAGATTCACCACTCTCTGTGTGAAAAATGTTTTTCTCATCTCGGTCCTAAAAGACTTCCCCCTTATCCTTAAACTGTGACCCCTTGTTCTGGACTTCCCCAAGATCATAATTCCCCTTCATCATAACATCCCCTATTATCATAATTCTACTTAATTCAGGCTTAAATATACAGTAGCATTCTGTCCCCATGATGTGGTGGCAAGACGTTCTAAAGATTCACACCCGTGAAAGACAAAATACTTCCTCATCACAGTCTTAAATGGGTGACATCTTACTCTGAGCATGCTCTCTGGTCCAGGGCTCTCCATGAGAGAAAACGACCTCTCAGAATTTACCCTGTCCAGCTCCCAAAGAAACTTATATGTTTCAATGAGATTGCCTCATCCTTTCAACCTCCAAAAGAAGGTGGTGAATCTGTGGAATTAATTGCCACAGACAGCTGGAGGCCAAGTCAATTGATATTTTAAGGCAGAGATTGACAGATTGTAGATTAGTATGGGTGTCAGGGGTTATGGGGAGAAGGCGAGAGAATGGGGTTGGGAGGGAAAGATAGATCAGCCATGATTGAACGATGGAGTAGACTTAATTCTGCATCTATAACTTATGAACTTATGAAGAATAGGATCCCCAACTGTTTTACCTTTCTTCAAAGGACATTGCCTGCATACCCAATGTAAATCTACCTTCTTGAACTGCCTCCAATGAATCAATATGTAGTAATGTGTTCAATTTTGGTCACCCTGCTTTAGGAAAGATACCATTAAGATGGAAAGAGCGCAGAAAATATATACAGTGGCTTGCAAAAGTATTCATACCCCTTGAACTTTTCCACATTTTGTCACGTTACAACCACAAATGTAAATGTATTTTATTGGGATTTTATGTGATAGACCAACACAAAGTGGTGCATGATTATGAAGTGGAAGGAAAATTATACATGGTTTTCAGATTTTTTTACAAATAAAAAGCTGAAAAGTGTGGCGTGCAAAAGTATTCAGCCCCCTTTACTCTGATACCCCTAAATAAAATCCAGTGCAACCAATTGCCTTCAGAAGTCACCTAATTAGTAAATAGAGTCCACTTGTGTGTAATCTAATCTCAGTATAAATACAGCTGTTCTGTGAAGGCCTCAGCGGTTTGTTAGAGAACATAGTGAACAAACAGCATCATGAAGCCCAAGGAACACACCAGACAGGTCAGGGATAACATTGTGGATAAGTTTAAAGCAGGGTTAGGTTATAAAAAAATATCCCAAGCTTTGAACATCTCATGGAGCACTGTTCAATCCATCATCCGAAAATGGAAAGAGTATGGCACAACTGCAAACCTACCAAGACATGGCCGTCCACCTAAACTGACAGGCCGGGCAAGGAGAGCATTGATCAGAGAAGCAGCCAAGAGGCCCATGGTAACTCTGGAGGAGCTGCAAAGATCCACAGCTCAGGTGGGAGAATCTGTCCACAGGACAACTATTAGTCGTGCACTCCACAAATCGGGCCTTTATGGATGAGTGGCAAGAAGAAAGCCATTGTTGAAAAAAAGGCATAAGAAGTCCCGTTTGCAGTTTGCCACAAGCCATGTGGGGTACACAGCAAACATGTGGAGGAAGGTGCTCTGGTCAGATGAGACCAAAATTGAAGTTTTTGGCCTAAATGCAAAACGCTATGTGTGGCGGAAAACTAACACTGCACATCACCCTGAACACACCATCCCCACTGTGAAACATGGTGGTGGCAGCATCATGCTGTGGGGATGCTTTTCTTCAGCAGGGACAGGGAAGCTGGTCAGAGTTGATGGGAAGATGGATGGAGCCAAATACAGGGCAATCTTGGAAGAAAACCTGTTAAAGTCTGCAAAAGACTTGAGACTGGGGCGGAGGTTCGCCTTCCAACAGGACAACGACCCTAAACATACAGCCAGAGCTACAATGGAATGGTTTAGGTCAAAGCATATTCATGTGTTAGAATGGCCCAGTCAAAGTCCAGACCTAAATCCAATTGAGAATCTCTGGCAAGACTTGAAAATTGCTGTTCACAGACGCTCTCCATCCAATCTGACTGAGCTTGAGCTATTTTGCAAAGAAGAATGGGCAAAAATTTCAGTCTCTAGATGTGCAAAGCTGGTAGAGACATACCCCAAAAGACTTGCAGCTGTAATTGCAGCGAAAGGTGGTTCTACAAAGTATTGACTCAGGGGGGCTGAATACTTTTGCACGCCACACTTTTCAGTTTTTTATTTGTAAAAAAATTTGAAAACCATGTATCATTTTCCTTCCACTTCACAATTATGCACCACTTTGTGTTGGCCTATCACATAAAATCCCAATAAAATACATTTACGTTTGTGGTTGTAACGTGACAAAATGTGGAAAAGTTCAAGGGGTATGAATACTTTTGCAAGCCACTGTATAAGGATGTTGAAACAAAGAACTGCAGATGCTTTTTAATACACAAAATGACACAAAATGCTGGAGCAACTCAGCAAGTCAGGCAGCATCTCTGGAGAACATGGATAGGTGACATTTCGGGTCAAGACTCTTCTTCAGACTGATAGTTGGGATGGGGAGAAGAAAGATGGAAAAGCAGAACAAAGCGTGTCAGATAATAGGTGGACGTAGGCGAGGGGGCTGTTTGACAGGCAGATGATTGGTACAAATGTCAGAGATAAGAGCAGAAGGGGGGTAGGTAGGGGAGTTGGAGGGGAGAAGTTCAGAGGTTATCGGAGCAGCACTAGGCCATTTAGTTCATTGTCTACTCCGCCATTCAATCATGGCTGATCTATCTTACCATCTCAACCCCATTCTCCTGCCTTCTCCCCATAACCTCTGACATCCATACTAATCAATAAAAGGAGGTAGGAATCCAGGCAGAGCACAGTGGTTTGGAGGAAGGGGGTTGAAAGAAAAATACAGGAGGGGAGAAAGCAGGGGGGTGTGGTTGGGGGAGGGGTGGGTTTGGGGGACGTGAGGGGATACCTAAAATTGGAGAATTCATTGTTCATATCGTTGTGGAATATGATGTGTTGTTCCTCCAGTTTACCTGTGGCCTCACTCTTATAGTGGAATAGGCCCAAGACATAAATGTCAGTGTGGAAATGGAAAGGGTAGTTAAAATGGTTAGCAACAGGGAGTTCCATAGACCTCCGCAGACTGAGCGCATCGTTCATCGAAATGGTCACCAAGTCTATGTTTCGTCTTGCCAATGTTCTCGGACCCAAGGGACTGAGTCATAAGGAGAGGTTATGTAGGCTAGGACATTTTTCCGTAGAGTGTAGGAGACTGGGAGGTAATATTACGGAAGTATATAAAATTATGAAGGGCATAGATAGGGTGATTGCACACAGCCTTTTTCCATGGTTGGGGAATCAAGAATTACAGGGCATAGGTTTAAGGTAAGAAAGGACTAATTTAATAGAAACCTGTAGGACAGTTTATTTTTCCACACAGAGCATGGTATGTATATGGAGTCAGCTGCCCAAAGAAATGGTTGAGGCAGCTACTGTAACAAAATTGAAAACAAATTTGGACAGGTACAGGAATAGGAAAGGTTTTGAGGGATATAGATCAAATGAGATGACTATAGAGGGCGTCTTGGTTGTCATGGCTGAGCTGGGCTGAAGGGACTTTTTGGCTAAATAGTTGGAACAAAATAATTTGCATTACTCGAGATAGAGTCTCACGATCACCCTATGTTGCTGTAATAAGACCCCTAATTTTATCTTCCAAATCCCTTGAAACAAGGCCAATTTTCCATTGTCTTTCCTATTTCCTGCTAACTTTCTGTGTTTCATGCATACAGACTCCTAAATTACTTGTATTTAATCTCTGTTCCTTAGACAGCACTACCCCTCTCAATGTCCGGGTTGATTATTACAATCTATTTCCTCAGGCAACTTTTCGGTCACGTTTCATGTGGTTATTTTATTTGACTCCATGCCAATCTTTGATAAATGCTCCTGTGAAGCAGTTGATGCAATTTTAATCTGTTAAAGGCATTATATTAATACAATACATACTTTGTGAACTGCGGGCAATTAGATCCATATAACAACTGGGGAGAAAATTAGAGAAAAAAAAGTTAATCTATCACTTACAAAATTATGTGCCAATATTTTGATTTTTGTTAATAGTTTATTTGGTAGAATGTATTACCATTTTGAGCCATTTACTGTGTTTTTTTTTCTTTTGCATCGCTCACTGACCAGCAATTTCAATATTTTCTGTTTATGTTTACATAATTTTTATATTTTAAATACAATGGGTAGGTGTATTCTCCAGATTCAGGGGCAGTTTCTTCCAAGCTGTTATCAGGCAACTGAACCATTCTACCAACAACTAGAGAGCAGTCCTGAACTACTATCTACCTCATTGGAGACCCTTGGACTATCTTTGATCAGACTTTACTGGCTTTATTTTGTAATAAATGTTAGTCACATTATTCCCTTAATCATGCATCTATAGTCTGTGAATGGATCAATTGTAATCATGTATTGTCTTTCCGCTGACTGGTTAGCACACAACAAAAGCTTTTCACTGTACCTCGGTCGGTACATGTGACAATAAACTAAACTAAACAATGCATGGTTGCTGATTATTGACTCCAATGACACCCCATGCATGTATTAATCTGATACAAATAGATGGATACAATTTGTCCTCTGCTTCTCAACTCCTGCAATGACTAGGAACATCATGACACCTTTGGCAGCCCATCAACTACTCACAACTTCAAAACAGTTTCTAGTACCCTGGCTGATATAAATGCTGGAAAGCTAATTAAAAAAAATTTAAATACAAAAGTACACAAAAATGCTGGAGAAACTCAGCGGGTGCAGCAGCATCTATGGAGCGAAGGAAATAGGTGACGTTTCAGCCCGAAACCCTTCTTCGGACCCGAAACGTCACCTATTTCCTTCGCTCCGTAGATGCTGCTGCACCCGCTGAGTTTCTCCAGCATTTTTGTGTACCTTCGATTTTCCAGCAAATCTGCAGTTCCATCTGCAGTTCCTTCTTGAACACTTTAAATACAAGGGTACAGATTAGATTTATGAGGATGTTGCCAGGATTAGAGGGTGTGAGCTATAGGCAGGGGTTGAGCAGGCTGGGACTCGACCACGGGTAAACATGAGGAAGAGGACTGAACTTTGTTGCCTTCCCTCACAGTGGGAAACATTGATTCCGCAGTGGGGGATGTTTTATGTTTTATGTTTTATGTTAAATTCTATAGTGTTGTGTTTGTCTTATCTGTGTGCTGCAAGGTAATTCAAATTTCACTGCACCAATTGGTGTATGTGACAATAAGTCCTTTGTCCTTTTGTCCTTTATTCCTTGGAGCGCAGGAGGATGTGGGGTGATCCTATAGAGATATATCAAATCAAGAGAGGAATAGGTCGGGTAGATGCACAGAGTCTCTTGCCCAGAGTAGGTGAATTGAGAACCAGAGGACATGGGCTTAAGGTAACGGAAATAATTTAACAGGAATCTGAGGGGTAACTTTTTCACACAAAGGGTAGTGGGTGTATGGAACAAGCTGCCAGAGGAGGTAGTTGAGGCAGGGACTATCCCAACATTTAAGAAACAGACCGGTACATGGATAGGACAGGTTTGGAGGGATATGGACCAAACGCAGGCAGGTGGGACTAGTGTAGCTGGGACAAGTTGGTCGGTGTGGGTAAGTTAGGCCGAAGGGCCTGTTACCACACTGTATGACTAAATATGCCATTAAAATAAGAACATTGGGTTAAAGGCATGTTTCGTAAAATAACACAAGCACTTATTTTTCCCTATTAAGCTGAGAGGCCGAATGTGAAATGCATCCCGCTCATCTCGACAGTTGATCAGTGCTCCAATGCTGCAGTCAATGATGAGACCAGCAGCTGAGAGGACGGCCTATTGCACCAGCACCTGATCCTTAGACTTTCACTTTTCAACACACACTCACACACCTGGAACTCTGATACATTGTGGACATCAAAAAGCTGATTCTCAGACAGCACAATTTGGAACCTTACTAAATATGGTTCAATACACTTTAAAACAAAATCACACTATAAAAATACAGACACAAGCATGTAAATTAGCAGTGTCTGAATCTACTTTGTAATGATCAACTCCAGCAGATTTCACAGTCTGATTCACATTACTGCAGAAGTCCAGCACTGTTCCCGGGTACAACATCAGCTGATGCTGTTTAGAACCGCTGCTGTGCACTGACTAACCACCATTTACCTGGATTACACGTAACATGCCATTATCACCACATATAAGAATGAAAATCATTTCATGATGTGATCAACACAGAGAACAGAATAACTCAGCATTTGTTCCCGGTTTTACTTCTTGAACAAGTGCTGGACTTTTAAAGCATGAAATCCTTTGATGTAACCCTGTGATCTCAGCTGCAAATTGTTAAACAGAATATGATGTCCATAAATCTAATTTCACCGGGGCATATTTATTAAACTAATCGCGATTTTTAGTTTCGTCCGAGCCCACGCTGGTTTGTTCCAACCATTTCTTACTCAGGCTGGGCCACTTAAAAAAAACACAGGAATCTTATGCCTCCCATCCTTCTTATTATCCAGACTGGTTTGTAATCTAAAACACTGTCAAGTCTCTAAGCCATATAATTAGGTAGTAATGAACGGGGAGAGTGGATTTATCATAGCTTTTGATGCACCAGTTTTTTAGGTTTGCCAGGAGGGCTGCCAGAGAGAGAGAGGGAGGGAGCGCACCTTTACATTCTCGGTTGCGATTAAATAAAGGGGAAAAGTCAAAACGAGCTGCGTCGCTTTAAACCCAATTTTCCTGAAGTGCTCTTAAATCTATAAAATAAAAGGCTACAAAATATCACAGTGGCTCTTTGATTCCACGAGTTGCTTTATCGCAGATACGCGCAAATGACCTCAGCAATTCAGTGTGACTAATGCGACAGAACCAGTGGGCCGAACGGCCCCCTCCAGAGTTGAAATAAATCAATCGGGCAATCAGCGCTCTCGTGTATGTGTGCACAGCTCTCAAGATGAGATAGTGGCGGCTTTGGAAGACCTGGCGGCTGTCTGTCAGTGTGCAACTCATTCGCTGGCTGGCTGGCTCTTTTGATCGCTCCCACTGGCTCTTCCAAGTTCTCTGACTGTGAGGCCAGCTTTGTTAGTGCTTGCTCTTTGATCGCCGCCCTGGCTGCCTGCAGGTGCCAGATGTCATCGCGTTTACAAGCAGCGTGGCTCTGGCTTTTAAAAAATAAAAAATAAAAGCACGCCAGCTCCACTTCAGACGCAAGAAAGTGGAAAACTTAAACCCTTTCTTTGGATCTCTCTTTTTTAAACGTATCATTGTTATACAGAGTTACAGGGTGAGGCTGCATACATAATGCAAAGATTTTGGAGGAGCGCTTTTACAGAAATAGTATCCCAAGGAGACGTCTGCATTCTGGCACAGGGGAAATTCGCATTCCCCGCGGTCAAAACCTTAGGCACCGCGTACATCAGGGAGCGGGGGGAGAGAGAGAGAGGGGGGTAGGTCATGATTGCCTTCATCTGAAGTGGCCGGCCGGGGGCTACTGTGAAGCTGATACCTGCAAGGCGACCAGACACCCGCCACACCGGCAAGCGAGTGCAGCCACAACAACAAAACAAGTTAGCGCGTCAAGGGAGGGCAAACTCCGACTGAACCACATCAAAGAGCAACCGGAGGGGAGGAGGGGGGGATATAAAGACTTACCGTTCGGTTCCTTGTTACTGGAGGGCTGGAACTTGTTGATTTGGGCTTCCGATCCATGATGGCGGAAGTCGAGAGCCGATATTAGCAGGAATACTAATGACAGGGACATTTGAGGGGGCAGTGGGCGAGCGCTGTGGACGCAGGTCGAACTGGGCACACGCCGGGCTTTCTTCTGGCTGATCCTCCAGCAGCGGCCGCCGCTTCTAGCAGGCAGAGGAGCGAGAGCGGGGACACTGATGTGCCAGCATTTCCACCAGATAATCACACAGTGGCTTCCACATTCCGATCCAAAAAGCACTCCCTTCTCTCCTCACCGTGCCCCGACCCAACGATCTCACTTATCAACTCAATGGCTAATGTAAAGGCGAAAAAAAAATGACAGACGGTTATTGCCAGATCCCAAGTTTTTTTTTTAAAAGGCGCAGCCAAGTCTTTACGCACACCTGTCAACTTTTATAACTTCTGGATTTTAAAACTGTCTTCAATATAAAGTCGACGATCTTTGTGTTTTTTCCCCCTTTGTTTTTTTTTCTATCATCAGCTGCCAGAGCCAGAGTTTTCTGTCTGGACAAAATTTTAGTCAAAAATTACTTTAAAAGGTAGTTTACCAGCGAACAGCTGGATTCCATTATTCCAGGGTACTTTCAAGTGGATTTTTTTTTTAAAGGGCTGATTTAAGGTTTTTTTTTCTCTCTCCCTCACTTGACGTCAGCTAAAGACAAAAACAAATCCTTCCAAGTGCTGCCTGGTGCCGTGCGAAAGGGAAGATTACGCCTTAGCACATTTTACGTCCCCACATCCCTCCCTCTCTCCCTCCCTCCCTCCCCCCCCATCCATCCATCGGCTGCTCCGTTCAGACGTGCGGGTGGATTCGCCTCTTGGGTGAGCAAGACTGCCAACTGGCGACACGACAGGTGGTGGAGCATTGCTAGCTGCAAACCTCTCCAGGGACAACAGACTTCAGACATCAGACTTTACATAGCAGCCTTAATCCCCCGGTGCAATATGCACGTCGAACCCTCGGATTGTTTAAGAACTATTTTGGGAGACTTGGGAAACCATATATTCATTTATGTTTTTATTAAAAAAATGGAAATTCCAAATAAATACTTCGGTGACTTTAAAAAAAAGTTTCGTCTGCGCTTATCGGGTTACTGTAGGGGACCAAGGCGAATAACCACATTCGTGTTCAATTCAGATCTGTTGAAAGCGCCACTGTTTCGTTTGTATTTCACTCAAAGTTCAGGGAAACGGTGCCGGTACCTTGCACCCGCTTCACAATAAAAGATGCGATGCTTGTGAGTCATTCAGAATAGCCACGTGGGTCAAAAGGTGTGGAATTCACTGAAGACTAGCTGTTAATTCAAACTACCACTCATTATTGAAGTGCATACCATACCACTCATTATTGAAGTGCAAATGAGTTGTCAAGGCGGAAAGCAATGATGGCTAAATGAAGACAACATAATGAGGCAATTGCAGATGCTGGAATATTCAGCAAAAGTGCTGGAGGAACTCAACGGGTCAGTCAGTAAAGGGAATGGACAAGTGAGGGGGGATCCTTCAGCCTAATTGATGCGGGGAGAACCTCTTTTATCACCTTTTCATCGTCTTTGTCACTTACTCCACCCATCTTCCAATTAAACCACCTTCACCTGAATCCACCGCCTATTTGCCAGGCTTTGTCCCCCCTCTTTTCCAGCTTTCTCCCCCCTCCTACATGGAAAGAAGGGTCCCGAAGCATCGCCTGCACATTCCTAGAATCTGAAGAAGGGTCTCGAACCGAAACGCCACCCATTCCTTCTCTCCAGAGATGCTGCCTGTCCCGCTGAGTTACTCCAGCATTTTGTGTCTTAACTTCGGTGTAAACCAGCATCTGCAGTTCCTTCCTACACCCTCCATAGATGTTGCCCGACCTGCTGAGTTCCCCGGCAGTGTGTGCTTTGCTAGAAGCAATATTTGTTGAAAATAGGCGGCCAGGTAGCATCTATAGAGAGAGAAACCTAGTCATTTAACATTTCTGCTTGATAGTTTTTTTTCGCCAGAACATATTTAAAAGATGATCAATATGCTGGATGGTGTTCAAAAGGGAATTGCAGATGCTGGAATATCGAAGGTACACAAAATTGCTGGGGAAACTCAGCTGGTGCAGCAGCATCAATGGAGCGAAGGAAATAGGCGACGTTTCGGGCCGAAACCCTTCTTCACTTATCTCATTCGGAGACAAAAATATATAAAATCCAACACGCAAGGAATACCGGTGAAGTGTTTATTGAGGCCAATTTGGGACGTGTTTGCACTAATGGATGCCCTTCCCTCGGCAGATAGATTTGCTGTCAACTCGTGTGGAAGGTTGGCGATGATACCACTCCACGTTGTTGGAATACATTTCAAATGCAAAGCATTACTGCACTTAATTGCATTTTTAATCCACAGCTCCAGTAAAATTAACGGGGTCTCGGAAAGAGAACACTCTCTCGTGACTGAGTTTGCTGCCATACAGATTTAAATCAAAATGCAGCTAAAGGATAATTCTTGATTTCAGAAAAGAGATTGGGTAAAGGTTAATAAAAATGGTGCGGGTAAATGTTGTCAATTTTGATATTATTGTATCCCTTTCTGCGTCACCGGTAGAATTGTTCTAACTCACAATATTATATGATGCGAGCTAATATATAATATTGTGAGCTGGAACAATTCTACCCGTGACGCATGAAAGAGATACAATAATATCAAAATTGACAACATTTCCAAATTAGGAGATAACAGAATGTGCCGGACAAAATATTTACAAATAAAATGTAATAGAAACAAGGGGAGGGGAAACGGTGAGACATACGTACGAGTAGACATGCGTTTAGGGCAAGGGATACAAGGTGTAGAGAGGATCTGAGGAAGCTTTTTTACCAAGAGGGTGGTTGGAATCGGGAATACTCTGATTGGGGCGGTCACGGTGGCGCAGCGGTAGCAGCGAATGCAGCGCCGGAGACCCGGGATCCCATCCCGAATACGGGTGCTGTCTGTGTGGAGTTTGTTCGTTCTTTGGTGTGTAGGTTAATTGGCTTGGTAAATGTAAAAAAGTGTCCCTAGTGGGTGTAGGTTAGTGTTTAATTGTGATTTGTATATGACCCTCCTAACTTCCAGTTCAGTCCCTGGTGGACTCTTCGGGAGTAATAAGGTACAAGGATACAATACAATAATACCGTTTATTTGTCATTTGAACCTCACATGAAGTTCAAACGAAATTTGGTTCCTGCAGTCATACAAGAAAAGAACCAAGACACACACCAACACAATTTACACAAACATCCATCACAGTGAATCTCCTCCTCACTGTGATGGAAGGCAAAGTCTTGTCTCTCCCCTGCTCTCCATTCCTCTCCCGATGTCAAAGTCAAAGCCCCCGGCGGGCGCTAGCAAGTCCCACGGCGACTTAAGGCTGCTCCGGGCGATGTAAGGCCCTACTCCGGGTCTTGATGTTGGAGCCCCCGGCGGGCGCTAGCAAGTCCGCGGCCATTAAAAGCCGCGCCGGGCGATGTAAGGCCCCGCTCCAGGTCATTCTCAACCCCGCATTTCGAGCGGGAGAAGTCGCCGTTGCCGGTGCCCCATAAAGCGGTCTCCCACTGGGGACCCACGAGCTCCCGGTGTCACCATCCACCGGAGTCGGGTCGCAGCAGCGCGCCACCGCAGCTCTCCACGCTCCGAAGCTGGCCAGCTCCATGATGGTAGGTCCGCAGCTCCGCAGGCTCCGTGACTTGAGCTGTCGTTCCGGTTGGAGGCCCCTCCACAGTGCTAGGCCCCAACTGCAACGGAGACCCGACAGGGAAAGGTCGGGTCCCCGTACAGGGAAGAGATCTAAAAGTTTCCCCCACCCACCACACATACACAGTCAAAAACCCACCACAAACTATACCCTCAACAGGACAATAAAATAAAAATAAAACAGACGGACTGCAGAGGCCGCTGCGACGTCGGTCGCGCCGCCAACGGAGACAAGGTACAAGGAGTAGATCTTGGAGGCAAGTACTCTCACGATATTTAAGAAGTATCCAAATGAAATATATGAACCATCAGTGCAGATGTGGATGAAGTACTGGTAAATATAATTCGTATAGATAGGTACTTGATAGTCAGTGTGGACAGAGTAGATTTACTTTACTTGTGGTGTAACTGAGAATTAGGTTAAAAAAAATCTTCATGATTTAGTACTCACCGTGCCCTTCTAATAGAGAATAGGAATCATTATAGCATTGCTTGAAAATGAAAAAAATATATAGAAATTGGTCAATCCTAATATTGAGAAATTTGTGTTGTACAACTAACCAAAAGGCAACCATCAACAATGCAGAGAAATATCAGAGGGCTAATTCTTATTGTCAAAGTTATGAGCTACGATGAAAGGACACTTGAACTTTACAAACTGAAATAAACAGTTTGAAAAAGGAAAATTCTGAATTAATGTGAAAAGTACAGCAGATTCTGGAAATCTGAAATGAAAACAGAAAATGTGGGAAACACTTAACAAATTATGGAAAGAGAACCAGAATTACTGTTTCAGGTCTGAAACTCTTCGAGTCATAGAGTCATGGAGTGATACAGTGTGGAAACAGGCCCTTTGATCCAACTTGCCCACACCAGCCAAGATGTCCCAGCTACACTAGTCCCACCTGCCTGTGTTTGGTCCATTTCTTTTCAAGCCTGTCCTATCCATGTACCTGTCTAACTGTTTCTTTAATGTTCAGATAGTCCCTGCATCAACTACCTCCTCTGGCAGCTTGTTCCATACACCCACCACCCTTTGTGTGAAAACGTAACCCCTTAGATTCCTACTACATTTTTTCCACCTTAAACCTATGTCCTCTGGTCCTTGATTCATCTTAATTAGAACTCTAGCGAAGGATCCCAGATGTGAAATATTGACTCTTCCTATCTCCACAGAAGCTGCTACCCTGTAGCATCCTCCAGCATTTTCTGTTTTAGAATAGGACAAAGAAAAGTATTTCAAGCTTTTAACGAGTATATTTAATACTGGTTTAAATATAATTATTTGCAAGCTTAGAGTGATCAAAACAAAGAATTAGCTCATAGAAAGAAAGTAAAAGCAATGGAATCATATGTGAAATAATGAGAGGCTGCTATAGGGTAGGGTAGGTTTTTGTGACTTTTTAACTGGAGGGATTAATTTTGATTAAATTGACTCATTTGTAAATATTTTTGTGATTTTGTGAATTCCTCCAGGGGCTGATTTTACACAACCTGGTAAAAGCTAAGCTGGGTTTAATATTTTTTTATCCAGACAAGTTGTTAGATTTCCCCCCCACCCTCCCATTACCACACTGACCTTTATGTCCTGGGCCTCCTCCATTATCAGAGTGAGTCCCAGCACAAATTGGAACAACAGCGCCGCTTATTTAGCTTGGGCAGTTTACACCCCAGTGGTGTGAACATTGACCTCTAACTTCAAATAGTCCTTGCATTCCCTCTCTCTCCATTCCCTCCTCCCTCCCAGTTCTGACAAGTCTTAATATTTCCAACTAACCCTTCCTTAACCCTCGAGCTGTCTCCTCCCATCCCCCCGCCCTCGGGCTCCTCCTCCTCCCTTTTTCCTTCCTTCTCCCCCCCCCCCACCCCCCACCCCCCATCAGTCTGAAGAAGGGTTTTGGCCCGAAACGTCGCTCCATAGATGCTGATGCACCCGCTGAGTTTCTCCAGCATTTTTGTGTACCTTACATTTTATCTCTGTTTGTTTTGGTGTTACCTTCTCCGACCCTCCAATGATCTATTCTACATTCTTCTAGACCTCCATTCCCTTTGTCCTGTTTTCACACCTTACACTTCCTTATCTATACACTTCCTTATCTACGTACCTCCCACTCCCCTGACATCAGTCTGAAACATAGAAACATAGAAACATAGAAAATAGGTGCAGGAGTAGGCCATTCGGCCCTTCGAGCCTGCACCGCCATTCAATATGATCATGGCTGATCATCCAACTCAGTATCCTGTACCTGCCTTCACTCCATACCCCCCTGATCCCTTTACGCACAAGGGCCACATCTAACTCCCTCTTAAATATAGCCAATGAACTGGCCTCAACTACCTTCTGTGGCAGAGAATTCCAGAGATTCACCACTCTCTGTGAAAAATGTTTTTCTCATCTCTGTCCTAAAAGATTTCCCCCTTATCCTTAAACAGGGACCCCTTATTCTGCACTTCCCCAACATCGGGAACAATCTTCCTGCATCTAGCCTGTCCAACCCCTTAAGAATTTTGTAAGTTTCTATAAGGTCCCCCTTCAATCTTCTAAATTCTAGTGAATACAAGCCGAGTCTATCCAGTCTTTCTTCATATGAAAGTCTTGACATTCCAGGAATCAATCTGGTGAACCTTCTCTGTACTCCCTCTATGGCAAGAATGTCTTTCCTCAGATTTGGAGACCAAAACTGTACGCAATACTCCAGGTGTGGTCTCACCAAGACCCTGTACAACTGCAGTAGAACCTCCCTGCTCCTATACTCAAATCCTTTTGCTATGAATGCTAACATACCATTTGCTTTCTTCACTGCCTGCTGCACCTGCATGCCTACTTTCAATGACTGGTGTACCATGACATCCAGGTCTCATTGCATCACCCCTTTTCCTAATCGGCCACCATTCAGATAAAGTCTACATTCCTGTTTTTGCCACCAAAGTGGAAAACGTCACATGTATCCACATTATACTGTATCTGCCA
This sequence comes from Amblyraja radiata, assembly GCF_010909765.2. Classification (NCBI taxonomy): domain Eukaryota; kingdom Metazoa; phylum Chordata; class Chondrichthyes; order Rajiformes; family Rajidae; genus Amblyraja; species Amblyraja radiata. The sequence continues at coordinate 20,426,828 of NC_045956.1, forward strand.
TGCATTTGCCCACTCACCCAACCTATCTAAGTCACCTTGCAGCCTCCTAGCATCCTCCTCACAGCTAACACTGCCCCCCAGCTTCATGTCATCCGCAAACTTGGAGATGTTGCATTCAATTCCCTCGTCCAAATCATGAATATATATTGTAAATAGCTGGGGTCCCAGCACTGAGCCTTGTGGTGTTCAAGAAGGAACTGCAGATGCTGGAAGATCGAAGGTACACAAAAATGCTGGAGAAACTCAGCGGGTGCAGCAGCATCTATGGAGCGAAGGAAATAGGTGACGTTTCGGGCCGAAACCCTTCTTCAGTCTGAAGAATGTTTTTTTTTTTTTTTTTTTTTTTTTTTTTCCACAAGGAATAAAATCTCCTTATATGCAGATGATGTACTAATATATATTACAAAATTAGAAACTAGTATTCCAAACCTATTAAATCTAATAACTCAATTTGGTCAGTTTTCGGGATATAGAATTAATTGGAATAAAAGCGAAATCATGCCAATAACAAAATTCAATTTACATACAATACAACAATCCCCTTTTAAAATAGTTAAAGATAAATTTAAATACTTAGGAATCTATGTAACTAAGACATATACCTCTTTATTTAAACTAAATTTCCCACCCTTACTGAATAAACTACATAAGAATATTCAATACTGGAAAACACTCCCCATTTCTATGCTTGGGAGAATTAATGCTATAAAAATGATTTTTTTACCGCAACTGCTGTACCTACTTCAATTAATTCCGATATATATCCCAAAAACATTTTTCAAAAAAGTCGACTCCATCGTTACAAGTTTTGTCTGGAATTATAAGAATCATAGAATAAGTAAAAAACATTTATGTAAGTCAAAGATAAATGGAGGTTTGGCTTTGCCAAATTTCTTATTTTATTTTTGGGCAGTCCATATTAAAAACATGAATTTCTGGCTGGAAGAAATGGATCAACAACCAGATTGGTTAATGATGGAAAAGGAAGACTGTCTACCTTTTGAAATTGGACCGATCATATTTGCCCCCACAAAACTGCACAAAAAAACCTATAAAGAAAACCCCATAATACATAGTGGAATACGAATTTGGAAACAAATAAAAAAAGATTTAAAATTGAATAATAATACCACTATGCCTTCCCATTGTAAATAATCCTTTATTCAAATCATCCTTTATGGACAAAGGTTTCACACAATGGAAAAATTATGGAATCAAAAATATAGGACATCTTTATGGGAAAGGTACTTTTCTTTCATTTCAAGAGTTACAACAGAATTATGGACTGCACTCAAATAATTTCTTCAGACATCTACAAATTAGAGATTATGTTAAATCTAATACACAAGTCTACAGGAATAGGGAATCAGAAATTCTTGATGAATGTTTGAACAAGCATCCTAATACTGAAAAACTAATAGCTTATATTTATAACACCCTACTAAACAACGAGGTACCACCGACCGAACCATATAGATACAAATGGGAAAATGAAATAGGTCACCCTATCAGATTCAGATTCAGATTCAGATTCAGATTCAATTTTAATTGTCATTGTCAGTGTACAGTACAGAGACAACGAAATGCATTTAGCATCTCCCTGGAAGAGCGACATAGCAAATGATTTAAATAAATAATAATAAGTGATAATAAGTGTCCGGGGGGTGGGGGGGTGATTGGCAGTCACCGAGGTACGTTGTTGAGTAGAGTGACAGCCGCCGGGAAGAAGCTGTTCCTGGACCTGCTGGTTCGGCAACGGAGAGACCTGTAGCGCCTCCCGGATGGTAGGAGGGTAAACAGTCCATGGTTGGGGTGAGAGCAGTCCTTGGCGATGCTGAGCGCCCTCCGCAGATAACGCTTGCTTTGGACAGACTCAATGGAGGGGAGCGAGGAACCGGTGATGCGTTGGGCAATTTTCACCACCCTCTGCAATGCCTTTCGGTCGGAGACAGAGCAGTTGCCATACCATACTGTGATGCAGTTGGTAAGGATGCTCTCGATGGTGCAGCGGTAGAAGTTCACCAGGATCTGAGGAGACAGATGGACCTTCTTCAGTCTCCTCAGGAAGAAGAGACGCTGGTGAGCCTTCTTGATCAGAGTTGAGGTATTGTGGGTCCAAGAGAGGTCATCGGAGATGTTGACTCCCAGGAACCTGAAGCTAGAAACACGTTCCACCTCCGTCCCGTTAATGTGGATGGGGGTGTGCGTGCCGCCCCTGGACTTCCTGAAGTCTACAATGAGCTCCTTGGTCTTCTTGGAGTTAAGGGCCAGGTTGTTGTCAGCGCACCATGCTGCTAAGTGCTGGACCTCCTCCCTGTAGGCCGACTCATCGTTGTTGCTGATGAGGCCAATCACCGTTGTATCATCTGCATACTTGATGATGGTGTTAGTACCATGTACAGGTGTGCAGTCATAGGTGAAGAGGGAGTAGAGGAGGGGGCTCAGCACACAGCCCTGTGGAACGCCGGTGTTCAGGGTGAGGGTTGAAGAGGTGTGCTTGTCTAACCTAACAGACTGGGGTCTGTTGGTTAGAAAGTCCAGTATCCAGTTGCAGAGGGAGGGGTCGATGCCCAGGTTACCGAGTTTGGTGATCAGTTTTGATGGTATAATGGTGTTGAATGCTGAGCTGTAATCGATGAACAGCATTCTTACGTAAGTGTCTCTGTTGTCGAGGTGGGAGAGGGCGGAGTGAAGTGCCGTTGAGATGGCATCCTCCGTACTCCTGTTCTTGCGGTAGGCAAACTGATAGGGATCCAGTGTGGGGGGTAGGCAGCTTTTGAGGTGTGCCAGGACCAGCCTCTCGAAGCACTTGGTGATGATGGGGGTAAGTGCAACTGGGCGGAAGTCGTTGAGGCTTGCCGCAGTGGAGTGTTTTGGCACTGGCACGATGGAGGTGGATTTAAGGCACGTGGGGACAACTGCTTGGGCAAGTGACAGGTTGAAGATGTCAGTCCAGACGTCTGTCAGCTGCGCAGCACAGGCCCTGAGCACGCGCCCGGGGATGCCGTCAGGGCCAGCAGCTTTACGTGCATTAGTCCTACTCAGTGCCACGAATACGTCGTAGGGGGTGAGTGTGAGGGGTTGGTGATCGGCAGGTAGCACAGCCTTGATGGCTGTCTCTAGATTGTCCCTGTCGAAGCGGCCATAGAAGTGGTTAAGCTCCTCAAGGAAGGAGGCGTCGCTGGATGTGGGGGTGGTGTTGGAGGGTCTGTAGTCCGTGATGGCCTGGATGCCTTGCCACATGCGTCGGGGGTCGGAGTTGTTGTTGAAGTGCTCCTCAATCCTGAGCTTATGGCAGTGCTTGGCCTTCTTGATGCCCCTCTTCAGGTTAGCCCTGGCTGAACTGTAGGCTCGAGCATCGCCTGACCTGAAAGCGGTGTCCCGTGCTTTCAGCAGTAGCCTGACCTCGCTGTTCATCCATGGCTTCTGATTCGGGAATATGGTCACCTGTTTGAGGGAGGTGACACTATTGATGGTGGAGTTTATAAAGTCCAGAACAGAGGATGTGTAGGAATCAATGTCCGTGTGGGAGTCAAGGGTGGCCTGGGCTGCAAACGCCTTCCAGTCAGTGTTTCCAAAACACTGCTGAAGTGTGAAGTCCGCTTCCTCTGACCAGACTTTAACTGTCCTCACAGTTGGTTTAACCCGTCTGATGAGTGGGGAGTACTTAGGGAGCAGGAACAATGAGACGTGATCAGACTGACCAAGGTGGGGGAGGGGGATGGCTTTGTAAGCTTCAGCCATGTTGGTGTAGACTTTGTCCAGTGTCTTGTCTACTCTAGTGGGGAAGGAGACATGTTGGTGGAATTTGGGGAGTACAGTCTTCAGGTTAGAGTGATTGAAGTCACCCGCAACAATGAAGGCTGCCTCGGGGTTGTGCGTCTGTTGATTGCTAATGGCAGTATCACGAAAGATATGTGGGACAAAGGTTTACAACAAATACATCAATGTTCATTAAATGCCAGACATACTTTAATACAATTCAAGGTCTTACATAGACTACACTACTCTAAAATAAAACTAAATAGAATCTTCCCACAAATCTCTCTTATTTGTGATAAATGTCTACATCTAGAGGCTAATTTAACACATACGTTTGCAAACTGTATAAAACTTAAACATTTCTGGACTGATATTTTTGAAATAACTTCAGAAGTTATTAATACAAAACTGGACCCAGACACAAAATTAATAATACTTGGAATATCAGAACAAAGCTTAACACTCACAACAAACCAAAGAAATTTCCTCAACTACAGTATAATAACCGGGAAAAAATTAATATTAACATTTTGGAAAGGCCCTACAATCCCCACAATTAAAATGTGGATTACGGAAATGTCGGAGACCCTATACTTAGAAAGAATTAGACTTGTCTTAATGGACAAACAAGATCTTTTCCATAAAATTTGGGCTCCATTCATTAACTATCTGAAGGGATAGATTGGCACAGCACGAGGACCCAACTGAAACTTGAACTCAGGACCAGATGAAAAGTTATACTTTATAACCTACGAACCTATCTCCATTGACGTATTACAGGTAACCCATTCCACCTCCCTTGTTTTTCTGTTGTGTTTTTTTAATTTATTTTTTTATTTGTAACTTTCTACCCTCTCTTTCTATAAAAAATAAAAACACTAGAAGCAGAAGTAATTGATAATGGAAAATTTTAATAATGTATGACTGATGTATATGAAAAGTTTTTTTACTATAACATGTAACTACATTTTATAATATGTCTACTTCTAATAAATAAATAAATAAATAAATAAAACGAAGAATGGTTTTAACCCGGAACGTCACCTATTTCCTTTGCTCCATAGATGCTGCTGCACCCGCTGAGTTTCTCCAGCATTTTTGTCACTGCCTGCCATTCTGAAAAGGACCCGTTTACTCCTACTCTTTGCTTCCTGTCTGCCAGCCAGTTCTCTATCCACATCAATACTGAACCCCCAATACCGTGAGCTTTAAGTTTGTATACTAATCTGAGGAAGGGTCTCGATCCAAAACATCACCCATTCCTTCTCTCCAGAGAAGCTGCCTGTCCTGCTGAGTTACTCTAGCATTTTGTGTCTATCTTTGGTTGAGATCAGAGATCAGAGATCAGACCAGCATCTGCAGTTCCTTCCTACACAACTTGTTAGACTTTCTGAACACTTGAGCGTCTTGCATTAAAAGTACATCATGGTTGTAAAATATTTTGTGATGTCCCGATGATGATAATGAAAATAAAAACAAGATTTCCCCCTTTATTTCTGCAGTTCAGCAAGTCGAAGCTGAAATGTAATCAACATTGCTTGCACTTTTCTTATATCGTTATACCCAAGTAATTATACTAATCCCAGCAATCCAAATATAAAATAAGCATGATCAACATAAACTTCGGGACCTAAGGGAAATATGAACTCACAGCAGGTTATTTATGTGAACACTCTAGTTTATAAACAAATTCAATAAGGAAAACATAAAACATGCTACAGTTGTCAGATTTTTTTTTTTTTAATATGCTCAATTAATTGTAAATAACAATTAAGAAAACAATGGATTCCTGCTTCAAATGGATGTAGTATTATAAACAGTTGTCTTGTCATTTGATGAATACTTTGTGATAGAAATAAAAGTGATACAATGTCATAATCAAACAAACCCTGAGCAGGTTTAGAATCTAGAATGAAAAAAGGAGGATTTATTTAGCACTGTTACTCAACATTTGAATGATGATTGTTTGAGATCACAGAAATGAGCACAAGAATATTAATTTGCAGAAGTACAATTGGAGTAATTGATTGGGTACTAGAGGGCAGGAATTGAAAAGCTTTGGCCTTTCATACATATAGATTGGTTCATTATTTTAACTGTTCATTCACATGACACTCAAAACTACAAAGCATTTATTCAATAAAATATTAACCATTTGGTGGCACAGCGGTAGTGTTGCTGCCTTACAGCACCAGAGACCCAAGTTTGTTCCGACTACAGAGTTTGTACGTTCTACCCGTGATCACGTGGGTTTTCTCCGAAATCTTTAGTTTCCTCCCGCACTCCAAAGATGTACAGGTTTGTGGGTTGATTGGCTTGCTAAAATTGTCCCTAGTGTGCAGGAGGACCGTGTTAGTGTGGGGGGGATCGCTGGTCAATGCAGACTCGGTGGGCTGAAGTGCCTGTTTCCGCACTGTATCTCTCAGTTAAATAAACTAAACATATTTTGGACCAATCTAATTATAACTGTAAATCAAATAGGATAAAGCAAATGTTTAAAATGCACTCTTATTTTTAGGAGAAAAGACATTTTATCAACGTATAATAAAAGAAAGACTAGTGATTCAATACAGTAGGAAAAGGAATACAAAAAGTCAGAGGAAAGAAACAACAGATGCTCTAATCACATAAAAAAGGAAGGGTTTCGGCCCGAAACGTTGCCCGTTTCCTTCGCTCCATAGATGCTGCAGCACCCGCTGAGTTTCTCCAGCACTTTTGTCTACCTTCGATTTTCCAGCATCTGCAGTTCCTTCTTAAACATAAAAAAATTAATGGGTTGAATGACCTGAAAGTAGCTTCCTTGAAAAAAAACAACTTTTCACAAAAGAAATCAATTTTCTCCACGATCTGCAGCTAACATAAGCAGATTGTATTTCATAGTCGGGTTAGATTCAAGTTAAATCCTCTCTTTGACTTTTTCAACATTGTGTTCCAAATCCAGCCAAAAATGCTCCAGTATAAGAGTTTCACTGCTTGCACAGATAATTCTTATGGTCAGAGTTTTATACTGTTCCAATAAATAAAATCAATTTTTATTCAAATGTATTGCCAGCTAGACTTCTTACTGGCCTCTGGGAGCTATAATACGTCTCAGCCCATTTCCCATGAAAACCACAGAACAGCAGTCCTGAATTCCACTTCTCTGTTTTACTGGGTGTCAGTCTTAGCTCAGTGTTAGCATTCTTGCATTTAAGGCAGAAAGTTACAGATTCAAGTCTCACACTAGACATGTGGCCATTGATTGCAGTGCAAAGGCTGTACTTTTTTTTTTTAAGACAGTCTTATGCATTATAAGATCACATATCATGATTCAAAGATCAGTAGCAAAATTCCCAAGGCCAATCATTGCCTTTAACAAACTGTACTGAATAACATACGATCTGGTCATAATATCCAATATTTCCAAGACATATTTTACTGCACTATCTCAGTGACACTCTGATGTAAGCTTTGTATCACAATGATACTCTGTACTATTTATGTGTAAGGTTTATGAGATCTTTGGGTGACGTGGATTGAATACTAGCTTCACCATTGACATGCATTAGGCCACACAATGGTTATAGCAGCCCCTGGTTTGATCCTGAACTCGGAAGCCATCCATGTGGAGTCTACACCTACTTCCTGTGATGATGCTGATTTCCCACAGTGCTTCCGTTTCCTGTCACATTCCAAAGACGTGTTGGTGAGTTAATTAGTGAGTTTTAAGCGGAACCACAGGAGATGGGCAAGATCCTCAATTACTATTTCTCCTCTGCTTTTTACCACAGAGACAGACATGCAGACTAGGGAATTTCAAAAAGTAAATGACAATGTCGTGAGGCCAGCACAGTCAAGGAGGTGCTGAATGTCCTAAATGTAGGAAGGGGGACATATCTCCCAGGCCTGATCAGGTATATCGTGGAAGACTGTAGAAAACTAGAAAATAAATTGTTGGAGTCATGGCTGAGATATGTGAATCATAATAGTAAGATTAAACGAGAACTTACCAGTTTGAAGTTTGATCTTTATTTTATGATGAGTTACGATGAGGGACTACGTGAAGAACCCCGTCCAGCCACACGTGCGTCAATCTTCAAAGCAGCGGTGTGAAATCACAGATAATAGTGACTGAAGTATAATAGTAAGATGAGAGAAGACTAGAACTACCAGATGACCGTCATGAGGGTTGAGAGCGGAGGGTTGAAGTGGCGGCGCTGCCCTGGCAGCAGCGGCTCACCTGCAGTCTGTCTGTTTTTGCTTTTTTGTGTTGTTTTTTTTGTTTTGGTTAGTCTAGTTTTTTGGTTTTTTAGTTTGTGTTTGGGGGGGGGGGTTGAAACGGGGCTTGCTGTCTATCCCTGCGGGGGAATGCGACATTTTTGTCGTATTCCCCTTCTCTGCCTCCGTCTGCGCTGAGGCCTAATGGCGGAGCTGGTGACCTCGAGGCTCAGGAGGCAGAGCCCGCCAGGACTCGCCCTGAGCTCGCTGACGTGACGACGGTCCGGCTCGGGGCTGGAACAGGGCTTCCGTGAGGGGCTGTGACGATCCCGTGAGGACGGCCGGCCCGAGGAAGGAACGGTGCTCCCGTCGGAGTGGCCAAGCTCGGGGAGGTACGGCGTTCCCAGCCCGAGGGAGGAGCGGCGCCCAGTCGGGGCGGCCCAGCCCGAGGGAGGAGCGGCGCCCGGTCGGGGCGGCCCAGCCCGAGGGAGGAGCGGCGCCCAGTCGGGGTGGCCCAGCCCGAGGGAGGAGCGGCGCCCAGTCGGGGCGGCCCAGCCCGAGGGAGAAGCGGTGCCCAGTCGGGGCGGCCTGGCGCGAGGCTGAGACAGTAACGGCACTCACGTGGGGGCGATCCGGCTCGGGGCTGGAACGGTGCTCCGGTGGCTGGGACGGCAGTTTTGGCGGCGGTGGCCTGAGTCCGGGGTTCGGCTGCGAGCCAGCGGCTGCGTCGGCGGGACTGGTGGACGGCAGCTTCGACCACCCCGCACTATTATACTTCAGTCACTATTATCTGTGATTTCACACCGCTGCTTTGAAGATTGACGCACGTGTGGCTGGACGGGGTATCGCCTCAGCGCAGAGGGAGAAGAGGAGGGAAGAGACTGCAGCCCTAAGACCTTTGCCTCCATCACAGTGAGGAGGTGCTAGGTGGACTCGCTGTGGTCGATGTTAATATGTGTTTATTGCTGTTTTTTATTGTATTGTATGTATGACTGCAGGCACGAAATTTCGTTCAGACTTCGGTCTGAATGACAATAAAGGAAACCCTGTAACCCTGTATTGACAAATGAGGGAAAACATTCATAATGCATACAGTCATGACATAGATTTAAACATGCTGATGCTGTTAAATGAAGTAATAATAATAGTCACATCTCTCATCCGGATGGAACCTATAACAGAATGTAAAATAAAGTTGACAAATACCCCTGGTCTGGCAACGGGTTATTATAAAATGTTTAGAAATTTGTTCATTTGACCATGCTGCAGCCGTTAGGATGTGGTCCAATGGAACATAATTAACCCTTGCTGCTGCTGTTATAGCAGCCCTGGTGGAGTGAGATCTGGAATCAGTATCTGCTCCTGCATAACTCAACTCCGTATTAACACCTGGAAATGGTCTGTACAGATACGTTCTTATAAAGTTTTTGTAACTAACAATCATAGCTAGCTCAGAGCCTCAAAGGCTCTTGGTAACCTTGACGTATTGTTGTATATGTGTGCCCTCATATAACGAAAGGTCCCTGGGTGTGCCTTGACTTATTTTGAGACCTGACACCACTACTGCTCTGCTTAAATAAATTATAACATAAAAATACTATACATATTATTGACTATGTAATCATCCTGTCCTGTTGCAATTATGTAGCGAGTGACCCGTTGCACTAAACCAGTGCCAGGAGGATAACTACCTAATGAGATCCAGCCAAAGCTAAGAATGTAGCTGGAACCCCTTGGTGAAATAGTGTTAACACAATGTCAACATCCCATTCTGTATTGTACTTGTCCTGGGAAAACTTGTGTTAAAGATATCCTTTACTAACTCGATATCCGGGGTGAACCCAACAAAGTGGATCTCGTTAGCTGCAGCAAATCTGATGGACAGCACCTTGGCACAGTTTAATGACCCTATAACTCAATATTGTCAAAGACCATTTAAAATGAACTCAAGGGCTCAGAAATCTGTACCATTTTAAATGTAACATGAGCATTAAACAAACGCTTCCCATCTCCTGAAGAAGCATAGTACTGCTTTTTTGGTACTATCCCAGCACTTTGAATACATACAAGAATAGGTGTGACAACCCAAGCCGTAGGCAGTCTATTGAGAATCTGTAGAACATAAATTGATTTTATCATGCAACGGCTGATTTCCCGAGCCACAGGCTGAACCAGCAAACTTACGTTTAGAATAACCATATAAGGTTGCATTATTATTATTCCCGACAAATCGGGAATCAAACTGCATAGGCCAATCACACAGCAGGAAACCTAAAACGGGCTCTTGATGACTTTATTTGAAGACCCGACTGATGAAACAAAATGGTGGACCTAAAAGACCATTCCTCCTGCTTGTAGCGAGAATGTATCTTTCGCCACTGTTATGCCACATATTTTTGCAACCTGTGAATTAGCATGAAAACAACATATCTATATTCGGTGTTGCATTGAAACAGAATTTCATAAATACGGTGTGGTCCAACACCCATTCTGTGTTGTCATTGATCTGTACTTGATGATACTCCAGTGGCAAATGAGATTATGTACCTATTACAGGATTCTTTTACTTGATTGCACCCATGTGACTATCATATGCCACCATCATAGTGTATCAACATGAAGTTGAGCATGCAGATATGCATATTCGCTCAATCACTCTTTAACCCATAAAATGCACATAGGATCTATAGATAGTTGATACCAATAACTGAAGAGTTAATAACTCATGCAAATCTCTTCCACCTCCAACTAGAGATGACATTCGCAATTTCCCACCTTAGGCCATTACCATAATTTTGCAATATAATGAAATCTTTATTGATCAAACTACTGGAGCAATGCTGAATACTGTTTGTCCATCGTAGTGACTTTAGTAGCTTCAGCTGGTAATATCAAAGGTGTTTTATCAATGACCTTCATGGCACTTTAGAGTTTGCCATTTAGCATGCTCCCTCTTGCACAGCTGCATCACATCTATTACATTGCCAATTAGTCTAATGAATAGAAAGCTGCTTTTATAACAACAAGGCTGTTCCAGGTTTCTATTGACTCCAATCTGTTGCCCAGGGCGGAGTCACAGGCCAACTATCCATTTGATAACAACTTAATTTTAACTGGATAGAGGAGCCAAATTTCTCAAGTAGCTTGAGACTGAAACAGTGGAATTTAGCCAAATAAAGCGTCAAAATATCATCCAGCCAATCGATATCGGTTTTTGAACTCTTAGTCCTCTTTGAATGTATTATTGTCATCATACTGTTAAATTGCCTCATCATAGCAATGCCTCCAAATATCTCCTATGATCACTGTAAATTCTCTTCTTCTTATCGAGTCCACACACAAGATTAGAAGTTGTTCAGCAAGAGCTGAACACACTTCTCGGCATCTGCACAATGGTGTCTGTCTTGCGCTTCTTGTGCGTCTTGTGCGTGGTGGTGGAAAGATTGGTTGAAACAGGGCCGTGACGTGAACGCTCTTTCCTTGACCCCACTGTAAATGGAAAATACCCTATGAAATCGGTTTAATCAGCCATCTTTCATAATGAACAGGCCACGTCTGCCATCATTTCGTATCTGCCCTGAACGGCAACTCTGGCCCGATTACCGATAATTCTAACATGTCCCAAGACAACTCTTGCCACAATTCTGACCCTGCCTTGAAAGACAATTCTGCCCATATTTCCGAGCCTGTCTTGAAGGCAAACCTGGCTAAAATACTGAACCTGCCTCAACACAATTCTGGCCCAATTCCAACCTGCTTGGAATGCTAGTAATGTCCAGTTTTACCTGGTTAAATGCCTCTGAGTAGATGACAATGTCTTAATCATTTGTGTATTGTACAACCAAGTGTAAATCTTACCAACTTGTAAGTGGTCCCTTAATTGTAGAGTAACTCTGGTAGAGTGTGTGGACCCTTTGGCCAGCTTTCATGCTGCTACCAGCTTCAGTGAACTGCTTACTGCTGATGAAGCCGTGGGGTGCGTTGTCACTGAAACTATGAAGCCTTGCTCGTCGTTGGCCTAATTGGTCCAACAGCTTATGCTTCATCCTCCAGGTTTTGCCTGTGGAATAGGTCTTACCTGAATAGAAGATTCGGCGGCTGGCTCTAACGTCCCCTGGTAGCGGTGTTCACTGCATTGTGTTGGGATGGCAACCTTGCTGCCAGGAATGGTACCTCTGACACGTGCCCTTCATCCCTTGGGGTATGCTCCACGGCTATACCGTCAGCCTCGGCATCAGATTACACTGACCCGGCATGCTCTCCTCCTCCATGAGGGAGACATTAAGCAGCCCTGCTACAAGGTGCTGCTGGCGTGGCCTCTCCAATAGGCCAACGCTGGTATGTACTCTGCGTCAGCCCAATACTGACCCGATGGCTTCCATGCCTGTTCTGCAATACCTCCAACTTCAGGGTCAGAACAAAACTGCCCTGGTAAGCTCACCTCCTCCACGAGGGAGACATTATGCAGCCCTTCTACAGGTGCTGCTGCCATACATTAAGCAGCCCTATTACAAGGCGCTGCTGGCGTGGCCTCTTCCATAGGCCGGCACTGCCATAGACTCAGCATCCCCATTAAGGAGCCAGGTTACAAGGCGCTGCTGGTGCGGCCTCTCCCATATGCCCAACACTGCCATAGACTCGGCATCCCCATTAAATAGCCCTGTCCAAGGCTCTCCCATAGTTCCGCGCTGACACAACTCCTGCTGTTGGAGTGTATCTAGATGGAGCCTCCTCTCCATTAGGAGCTCCATCCTGGCCAACCTATAAATTTTCTAATTACCGGAAAGGAACCCTCCCGGCACCATTTTGGTCGGTTTACCCCATATCTTGGGGACCACTGCGGTCTGGGCACCGCATTGCTGCTGGATTTCCCCTCCCCGGGAATCCCAGCGTCTATATGTATTACCGGAGGGAAACCCTACCGGCACCAGGGCTGACCGTTCCGGTCCAATTCCCTACCCGGGAACCCCAGCATCTATATGCATATTGGAGGGAAAACCCTCCCGACACCCGGTCTGCTGGCTGTCCCCTCCCCGGGAACCCCAGCGTCTACATGCCTATCGGAGGGAAACCCTCCCGGCACCAGGAGTGCCTGGAAATCACTGACCACCCGGAACCCGACATTCCCCAGCTATCCGCTTCCGCGGCGAGAACCGGGGTTTCCCCACAGACCATAGCTGGTTCCTTCGTCGGCCCTCGCGAATCATCTGGCAGGAAACCTCTGCAACAAGAGGTTCCTGCAAGAAAACAAAACAGGTAAGAAATACAAACTTACCTGAAGTTTAAACTTACCGCTGGAGGAGCTCTGCTGCTCCAACCGGTCGCCTGCACCAATGCATCTGGTTTAAAGGCACACGTGCAGCTGGACGGGGTTCTTCACGTAGTCACTCACGTGACTCCGAAGTAAAATTAGACATGGGTAAGGTGCCGGAAGACTGGAGGGTGGACAATGTTGTGCCTCTATTTAAGAAGGGCTGCAAGTAAAAGCCTGGGAATTATAGACCAGTGAATCTAACATCCATGGTAGGGAAGTCAAGGGGCTGTCCCATTTGGGCGTACTAATCCGCGATTTCTGGTGAGTTTGCCCTCGACTCATACTCTCAGCATGGTCGACACGAGGTCGTAGGAGGTCTTTGTAACTCTCCTTCATGCTCAAAAGTAGTCCCCGTGTTCTCGAGGTCGCGGTGTATTTTTCAACATGTTGAAAAATGCCCACGAGTAAAAAAAGGTCACCATGGAAAAAATCGATACTTTTTTTACTCGTAGGTTTTGTCTTAGTAGGTTGTACAGGTGCACAACCTTTTATCCGAAGATCCAAATAACGAAAACCTCCGAATAGCGGCCATTTTTTCGGTCCTTGAAGAAAGGTCCTTGAAAACGTTCACCGAGGGCGGCCCGCAGAGGTGACAGCGGAACCTCCGGTCGGTCCTCGAAGAAAGGGGAACTAAATCCCCATTCATAAAAGAGAAGGTGAGGGTATATTGCGCGGGAGGGTTAATAATTGACAATATGCTGCTGCCTGCCCGCTGAGTTAAAAAGTTCCCACGGTAGACTCACGATACACAGTGCAGATTGTCGCTCCCTTCAGTTTCACCCCACCTACGCCCATCTGCTTCCCGGCCATGTGTGTGACCCCTTCCCTCCCCTCTCCAGCTCCCCGCCCATTGCACCGGCGCGGGGGCTTTGCACTGTCTTCACGTCGGCGATTGCAGCAGGACCGTGCCATTCACCGGAGACGTCAGGACCAATTGGACACCGACCACCAGGCCCACCGCAAGCACGGAGATCCCAGAGACCCACAGCCAGCAGCAGCCCAGCCCCGCTCCAACTACAGAGGAAAACTGCAAACTGGCCGGAGACGTCAGGACCACCAGAAGCCGTTCCCCGAGCTGCGCCCCCTCATCGGGACACCGACCCCCAGGCCCACTGCAAGCACGGAGACCCCAGAGACCCACAGCCAACAGCAGCCCAGCCCAGCCCCACTCCAACTACAGAGGAACCTGGGTTGCGGATGACGGGGCGCAGCTCGGGGCGTCGTAGGAGCCCATCGGGGAGCGGGTTCCTGTTGGTCCTGACGTCTCCGGCCACCTGCCATCCTCCGGGAACTGTACCGCCCTTGCAGGAGAGTGGGGTTGTTTGCAGTTGCAGAGGGAGGGGGCAATTCACATAAACATCCATCACAGTGAGTCTCCTCCTCACTGTGATGGAAGGCAAATACTTGTCTCTCCCCTGCTCTCCATTCCTCTCCCGAAGTCGAGGTCAAAGCCCCCGGCGGGCGTTAGCAAGTCCGCGGCAATTTACAGCCGCGCCGGGCGTTGTAAGGTCACTCTCAACCCCGTAATTCGGGCGGGAGAAGTCGCCGCTGCCGGTGCCCCGCAAAGCAGTCTCCCACCGTGGACCCGCGAGCTCCCGGTGTCACCATCCACCGGAGTCGGGTCGCAGCAGCTCGCCCCCGCAGCTCTCCACGCTCCGAAGCTGGCTAGCTCCACGGAGGTAGGTCCGCAGGTCCACAGCTCCCACCGACCCCCAGACCCACTGCAAGCACGGAGATCCCAGAGACCCACAGCCAGCAGCAACTCCAGCCCCGCTCCAACTCCAGAGGAACACGTAGGGGCAGAAGCTGATGGTGTGCAAGGTACGTCTTGTTCTTGGGGTGGCGGATGAGGGGGCGCAGCTCGGGCTGTGGGCAAACTGCCACTTGTCGCTGTAGCGGCCCATCGGGGAGCGGATTCCTCTGGAGTTGGAGGGGGAGGGGGGTATTGTGCTGTTTGATCGCCCCCTGCTATCCCAGGGACAGGGAGACACAGCGGCTTTTTAGACTGGTGGGCAATCACTTCCAAAGTTCTGCCCACACAGTCAGTACACCTCTCCTACACTGCATTTCATACAAACATTTATTCTGCAAGAAAAAACGACATTGAAGACTCAAACTCGCGATCGAGTAACTGCTAGGATCAAGGCGCAAACTCGCGACCTTGCGGATATGAGCCGAGCACTCTACCACTGAGCCAGCCATTAAAATCTACGCTAAAAAAATTCCATTCCGAAGACCGACAAATTCTGAATTACGAAAAGTGTCTGGTCCCAAGGCTTTCGGATAAAAGGTTGTGCACCTGTATCATCAAATACTTTAGGCAAATGCTATTTTTGGTTAAAATAATTAGCCTTCTGTGGAGTGTTCTAATGCAATTGAGCCAAAGAGTGGAAGTTCAAAATGAAAACTCTCTCATGCTAAGCAGCATCTTTAATCCTACTTGAAATTTTGGTCTGATGGTTCAAATCTACTGGAATTCAAGATATGAACAACCAGAAACAAAAAAGCGACTGTAAATTGTATGTGAAGGCAAGAGGCAAACATTGAATGGAGTAATGCATTTGCACAAGTCCAATGAATTGGATGGTCACTTTCTGTGATAAAAATTTAGAAGATCCAATCAGTATGCGAAGAGCAAGAAATAATTCAAGGAAAGAATGGGTCTATGAAAACTAGAAAGACAGCCCATGTGTAGAAACTGTGGAATTAAAAGGAACTGCAGATGCCGGTTTATACCAACGATCTTCTGGTGTGTAGAAGGGTCCCATCGTGAAACATCACCTATCCATTGTCTCCAGAGATGCTGCCTGACCCACTGCATTACTCCAGCAGTTGTGTCTATCTTTTGAAGAGGTGATGGATGTGGGTAATTTTCTTAATTACATTTTTGCAGGTGTAAAAAGGGATAAATCATCAGAACAGTTTCTTCCCAGCTGTTATCAGCCAACCTATCACAACCAGAGAGCAGTGACTGTCCGCCTCTTTGATGCCTCTCGGACTGTCTGTGACTGGACTTTGCTAGCTTTATCTTGCACTGAACGTTATTCCATTATCATGTGTCTATACACTATAAATGGATTGATTGTAATCATGTGTTGTCTTTCTGTTGACTGGTTAGCACGCAACAAGAAAGCTTTTCACTGTACCTCGGTACACGTAACAATAAATTGAATTGAATTGAATGGGATGAAATATATCCCTCCATTGACTTCACCTTTACTTCATGCTACCTCAGAAAGCAACCAACATAATTAAGGACCACTCTGTCAATCTCGGTTCTTTCCTCTCCTGTCAAATAGAAGGTACAAATGCTTGAAAGCACGTACCATCCGATTCAAGAATAAAGGGTCTGTCCCACGGGCATGCGACTCCATGTGGCAAGTGCGACCTAAAGGGCTGGTCCCACCAGCATGTGCCTGCATGCGGCAAGCGTGACCTAACGTGGTCGCTTGAGCCGTACGGCCTCGCGGGGCCGGTCCCACTTCGATCGCCGGAGCTGTATGGAGTTGTGTGCTGTTTGATCGCCCCCTGCTATCCCAGGGACAGGGAGACACAGCGGCTTTTTAGACTGGTGGGCAATCACTTCCAAAGTTCTGCCCACACAGTCAGTACACCTCTCCTACACTGCATTTCATACAAACATTTATTCTGCAAGAAAAAACGACATTGAAGACTCAAACTCGCGATCGAGTAACTGCCAGGATCAAGGCGCAAACTCGCGACCTTGCGGATATGAGCCGAGCACTCTACCACTGAGCCAGCCATTAAAATCTACGCTAAAAAAATTCCATTCCGAAGACCGACAAATTCTGAATTACGAAAAGTGTCTGGTCCCAAGGCTTTCGGATAAAAGGTTGTGCACCTGTAGTAGGCCGTAGTAGGTCGGCATGTTAGTCGTAGGTAATCGAGGGTAGTCGAAGGTAGTCTAAGGCAGTCTTAGATGGTCTTCATCATAGTCGAAGGGAGGTCGAGGGAAATTAAAGGAGGTCATCTTCACTCTCCACTATTCGGTGTCCAATTTTCCAGAAGTTGT